>NC_143562.1:58477500-58785000 GCF_054136105.1 Typopeltis vanoorti
TTAAACTCATACTATATTTATAAAATGTATTTGTTAGTGTGTTTCCCCACCGGCGAAGCTTTTTTTTTTTTTTTTCGGAAAATTCTTAAAACACGTAAACCTCAAGTGACGTAATGTACAACCATAGTTTATTTTATTCGCGTCCTATCTTGGAATGCAGGCAAGTAGCCAAACTCCAAATGTTTAGAAATGCCGAAAGACTTGACTTTTTTGGGGGCTATCAGCAACACAGTTGTATAACTTTATCCCAAAGTGGCGAGCAATTCAATAATCAACTGCACATTATTCGATGATAGAATTGAAAGAAAAAACAATTTCCGGGTTGGGCCAAAAAGTTTATGGTTATGGAGACGGAAAAACAAAATTAAGTACGAAGAGAAACAGCACACACACGGGAGGATTTGTTATGAAATCGATTATTCAGTTCAGGTTCTTGGGGTGTTTCCATTTCTTATGTTATACGACTTCGGGAGATGGTGAATCATATGAAGCACCGTAGCTGACGCATCCATCTTTTATCGAAATGGCCTCAACATGAACACAATAAAAATATCATTTTATTTATGCTAAGGTGCGGGTGTGTGTGCCATTTTTAATCTTATTCAAGTATTTGCCAATTTTTCAAAATTAATTGTAATATTTGAATAACGTATTTGATTTTTTTTACAAATGTAAAAATTACTTAATGTAGAGATGGGAAACAATTGTAGACGACACATTCCGTTTTTTTTTTCCTTGTTCATATGATTATTCAAAAAAATATGTAAATTCAGGGGTTTTTTTTCTCGAAAAATATGCAGATAATATTCAAAAATATTTTTAAATGTCAATTTTCCTTTTTTCAAAAATAAAAAAGAAAGGAAATTTAGATGATATTTCAAAAAATAAAAAATTAATTGCCGATCCAGTTTAGAATTCACTGTAAATTCTAATAAATACCTACAAAAATTTTATATCTGAACCGAATAAACCTGAAATATATAAATTATACGTTGGATGGGGGGGGGGGAGAGTTATTGTTTTTCCAATTTTCAATCGCTAATATCAACAACTTAGGATACTCATTCACAGCAACATCAAGCATGGAACAAAGAGGAATGATGATGCAATGCGATTCATAATTGCGTCATCATTTTTTATATTTTGTATATTTCAGATGTTTTCTACTTTTCAGTGGTCAGTGACGGGACAGTATTTGTTACGTATTCATTTAATTTCGAATTATTACGTAATGATCAGAAACGCTTTTCATTGTTTTCCTAGTTGATCAGATTACCTGGGGAAACAAAACCGACTCATCGTTAACCAAAAATGCCATTTAACTAACCTTTGGAATGAAATCACCGCTTACTCAGCGCCCTCTGTTTAATGACTGCTCAATTAGTGGTGTTTCCAGTGAAGTCACCAAAGGGAGAGAATACCAAATGAAGGGGATGTTACGGGCCAGTGCATCGGACAAAAAAGGTCACATGTGTTCAACTAGCACAGGTAAAGTCTAGAAATTGCGTTTCTTTCCCCCCCTTCTTTTCCTACCCCCCATCCTCGGTTATTCACGTTCTCATCCATTTTGTCATTTCCCAGTCCTTAGCGGAAGTGACGCACTATTTGTTTGTGGGGTTCACACGGTAATCGCCTTCAGTTTTAATGAAGTGTTCTGCACTGGAGATAGAAGTGTAATAAGGCGTCACTCGCTTGCCCTTATCTAAAAGAACACGTGAGGTTCGTGTCACGAGACTTGTTTCCTACTATGAGATCTTTCGAACAAGATCTGGTATACATATGTTGAACGAAAAAAAAAAATAATAAAATTAAATAAACAGCGTGAGTTGAATATTTAGTCTCGAGACTAAATATTCTCGAGAGGTTATACGGAAATAGTGAGGCTAATGTGCTTCATACGTAGTGTTTTTATTTTTAAATTCACAGTGTTTTTCCCGGGTACACTTCAATCCCCCATCATATGATTATAGTTGGGAAGAGATCTTAGCTTCTGTACTTGTATTCGTTTCTTGTCTTTAGGAGTATGGATTGTAGTTCCAATAGTTCACGCAAGGTGGCGGAGTTTTCTAGTATTTATATTAA
This sequence comes from Typopeltis vanoorti, assembly GCF_054136105.1. Lineage (NCBI taxonomy): Eukaryota > Metazoa > Arthropoda > Arachnida > Uropygi > Thelyphonidae > Typopeltis > Typopeltis vanoorti. Next base: position 58,479,583 of record NC_143562.1, read on the forward strand.
AATATGAACCAAGTGGAACAAGAATCCATTTGAGCCATTGCAAATCAGGTCGAAGAGCAGGAAAATGTGTTCGAATCCCACTGTGGGCATGAATGTTTGTGATCGTCTTTAGGTAGGGGAAGAATTTCATTGTCTATTGCGAGATCATTACTAAATGGAGGCCTGATGAAGTTCCATATTTGGTCACTAGGGGATTTACGGATTATCGAACTCTTATCATCTCATTATATTAATATGAATGTATGATTAGTTCGCAGGCTTTTGCGGATGTATTCGCATTCAAAAGGCCGGTCTTTATTTATTTATTATTTATTTTTTTATATGGAGCAAAACATCATAAGAAATAAAATAAAAGAAAAGTAATGTTATCCGACAATTGAAAGTCAGAAACTGTCGTCGTCATAAATGAATTACCGATAAATACAGAGATTGATAGGATTTCCGCAGATGCCTGCATTTGATAGATGGGTAGAAAATGTCTACAAACTTAAAACGTTGCCAATTTACAGAGGATCAGTTTACCAATTGGTAAAATCTCATCATTTAACAAAAAACTAATTTTTATTTATAAACAAAAATAAAAATATATAAAAAGGTGTCTCTGATTATGCTACTTTTTAGTTTACTGTTCATCCTTCTTAAAACAAAAATGTTTAATTTCTGAATAATTTAATTTACAAAACGAAATTTTATAAGATTTTTATATATTTTGATGAATTTAAGTTCAGCGTCGCCCCTACTAGCTAAACATATAAATAAAATATTAAGGAAATTATATTCTATAGTGGATCAAACCATATCCCATACGAAATCTATTCATAAAACGGATTTATTTAACTTCTAGCAAACACTAAGTTATTAACTCTCCCCTTCTGTCCTTAGCCGACCGTTCAATAATACATAAAAATCACGTGATCATACCCGTTTTGTTTTATTACATCTTTTGTTACACCTTCATACATGCACTAAATATTGTAGCATTCACACAATAGCAGATATTCCTATGATTGTCAATTTCCGTTAAACTTGGGGAGAACCACTAGTGTTCACAGACAACGAAAAATCCAACATATCATCGCTGTTGGTTGCTTCATATGGAAGTCGACAGGACAATGCTCATCAATAATTTGAACATGGACTGCATCGTACTTACTGATCCATGCGCGCTAATAGCTATGCCATTGCAGACTTTGTACATAGAATTAGCCACTCCTTGTATTAAGTTTTCTTAAGTACGTTAAGGTGATATATATTAGTACTTAAATTTTAATTTAAATAGTTGGCCGATTGCTTAATTTATCCGGTCTCAGCCAACAAGCTGCGGGTTTGAATCCTACAAGGATGGATGTTTGTGATTGTCTGTGGATGGGAGATGAATTTCATAGTCCGGTGTGAGATCACTATCACTTCCTGTTTATTGGAGGTTTGAAGTGGCTTGAAAAAAGTTCCATGTTTGGACTCCATTTCCAAGGTTATGGAAAACAAAATAAAATTTAAAAAGTAGAGTACATTAGTACTCCACGACTTGGGTAGGAGCCATTTTCTTACAACTTGACGGCTGAAAAAAAGCCAGGAAAACTATGAAATAAATAAGTATAAAGACAAAATAAAACAAAATGAGAATTTTTGAAAGTCGGACCCCAGAGTTTAATGTAATTAGACTCTTGGTTATCGGGAGTAACATGGACCTCACCTATGGTATGAATTACTCATAACCGCTAACGTTATTTTATTTTATTTTTCTTCTCCCCGACAAAATATATTTGATTTCTGTTTTTAAACAACGAAACCTTATCAACGCCTCAATATTATTAAATCGAACTAATACAAGTCCTTAAGAGGACTGGCTTAAAGGGGCGAAAGCAAGAATGCTTTTCATCTTCCCCGTTATCTGTAGAGGACAGTGTAGGGATAAGGTGTTATTGAGCTATAAGCTCTGATCATGGCAGGAGGGTAACAGCAATAGCCGAGCCTCAGTTAGAACTTCATTGGCTACAGCATTGCCATATGTTAAGGTAAAGCCGTCTCTAAAAATTCGGACGATCCCTAGGCCACTCAATCGTGGGCGAAAGACCGTCCATCTCAGCGTTGGCTCCACTTAGTGATGGCCTTCCGCCCACCACCGAGCAGAACCGCTCATATATATACAGGGTGTTCGGGATAAATTTGACATATTTATAATTAATTATATTTTTCCGTAAGTTACATGTATTAACACACACTTCTCTTCATTTAAAAGTTTGGACCCTTCTTCATTCATATACAAGATGTCAGAAAGGATGGATAGCTGGAACCCACCTGAATCATGGAAGAGAATAACTTGTATCATGATGATTCGTGCCCGCCATCAAAATAAGGATATTACGACTGCTGCCCAATGCTCCCTGAATACAGTAAAAACAATCAGGCATGAACTAGAGACTTGCAATGGTGACTACGAGGATGTAGCAAGAAGAAAGATCCCTAGCAGACGATCTGATTGCGTTCGTACAGCAGAATTCCTCGCAAATCTGCAGGAACAGGTGTTGAAGAACCCTGGCATTGGAATTCGGGCTTTGTTCGTGGAGTTGCTAACTGTAGTCAAGCCCTGGATAACAAGGGTAGCCAATGGTAGGCCGTATGTATGGCAGCAGGATTCGGCCCCTTGCCACACCTCTGGGAAAAGTCAAAAATGGTTGTCTGAAAATTTCTACGACTTCACCAGTCCAAATGTTTGTCCTCCAAACTCCCCAGACCTTAACCCCATGGATTATTTTGTATGGGGCGCAGTTGAAAAAGACACCAATCGCACTTCCAGTAATACAAAAGCCCAGTTAATGGATAAAATTAAAACAGTTTTTGCGGCCCTTCCCAGGGAGACTGTAGCATCAGCTTGTTCGAGGTTCCGAAGCAGAATTGAAGCTGTGATCGATGCTAATGGTGGTTATTTTGAGTAAATCGTGTTGATAGTATTGTAATTAACTCTGCCTGTAATGTTTTTTTGTCAATTCATTAAATTTAATAGATACAAAGAAGATTTTCTTTTTCCTTACGAAACTGTCAAATTTATCCCGAACACCCTGTTCCGAAGAAACGCATTCACTGACATAGCCCCTCAGCGGGCCATACCGGAGAACACTTTCCCCGGAGACTCAAATTGCTCTCTTAAGGCAAAAACCTGAAGTGAGCGAACTCAAACTCTCGAATCTCTGTCTGCGCCCGGGAGGGGGGGGGGTAACTGCAACAGCCGAGCCTCAGTTAAACCTCATTGGTATATACAGCTTTTCCATCCATTGCCCTCCCAGGGTATTTTAATCATCGCATCTCACAGTCGATTTTCGCACACACAGTTATGCTATTCGATCATATTTAAATAATAAAAAGGTGTCTGAAAATTTTGAATAAAATTAATGATTTATTAAAATAAGTGTTCTTAAAAAATTAAAATTTTTACTTTTATAACTTTTACAACTTTTTTAATAATAAATATTTCGTTTTTTTTATAAAATTCTGTTTATTAGTTTAGCAAATAGATCTAAGTAATTCCTAGCCACATCATCCACTGCTTCTTACTATTATAACCTTCATTACAGTTGTCACATCATGAAGGAAGATTTCCAAATGTTTCTTGTATATAATAACATTTGCGTATGAATTCGAGGATCGGGATAATTTTCTTAATTTATATATTAGATTTCCGCTACGTTCTAAGGTTGACTTGTTACGTTTTTTTTTTAAATCCTTAATTTCTTGCAATATAACTGCATTCTGATTCTTCTCCATCGCTCATGGTTTTTATTTGACGCAACAAAATCATGTTTACGGAAAAACGAACGTTTCCAATTACACTTTTTATTGTTTTTCCAATTATGTAGGAAGAAGTTTCAGGATTGTCTTATCAGGTTAATATCCATTGACATATAACACGAAATTTATTTTCTTTGAGGTAATGGTGTAGTAAGATCCTTAGAAAATTGAAGACCCCCCCCGCTGCGAAATGAGTGCATATTAAGGGTTCTATTTACACTACGCAGTTCCACATGTGTGGACAAATGAGTCGAAAGTTCACGCTGGTTATAATATAGTCCCTTGCACGTTTTCCGAGGTCGGAAGAAAATGCAGTACACTAACCTCCTCTTTGTCTTGCATAGTACCGATGTATATTCTGACTTGTGATGGCATCTACGACCCCTCCCATCTGAATTGAGGTCATCGTGCTTGCGCATTGTTGCCCGGACAACAGTCACTTCCGCCGTTGGATAAAAACGATCTCTCTCTCTTTCTCTTCCTCCCTCCCCCAGAAACAATCTGGCTTCAAGTTATCTATTAAGTGGCCGATAAAATGTTGACAAAAAAAAAATAGCTTTGTCCCTGGTTAAATTGAGTGCTATTGATACTAACTGTATTCAAGTGCGCATGTCAACTAATGTGATTTTATGATGGCAACAGATAATGTTTTTTTATATACCACCACCACGTGAGAGAAATCTACATTTACAGCTCGAGTGATAATTGTAGATTGCACATTGTTACGCATGAAAAATCTACTGCGCAAACGCGTGTTTGTTTCATTAAAGTTGGCACGATATCAAAATCGGAACAAGGAATGTGTGTATGAGTGTGTTGCTTCTTGTATTTGAGAAAATTAAAATCTTGAGTATCGAAAGCTTCGTTTATGTTAGCTCATTATTTAAACATGAAAATACTGCATACAAAACTTACTCAATTGTTTACCTGTTAATTAAAATAATATGCATTTGGCAAAAGGATTAGTGACGTAAGATCTTATTGATTACAGTTACTTATTCAACTCTGCTCCCCACCCCCCACCCCTCCAATTCCCCATCATGTTTTTCGTCACAGCCCAAACTGCTTCATGATCATATAACCAAACCTCACTTCTTACCAGAACACCAAAGATGTGTTCTATCACGCAGTATCGTGATACTAAACGTAAACGAAGTTGACACGCAATGTGGACAGTCACCACTACAATTAGAGGGGGAGATACAGAAAGTTCCGCATGTCTTAATTTCTTTTATTTATCGTGGCTTGTACACGATCACCGCGCTTGTGGAAAGGCTAAAATTACTATTATACCAACATGTAAGTTGCCTAACTTCTTTTTATATTCGCTATTTTGTAAAACCTTTGCGGTCAGCATCTATAACAGTGACGTCACAAATTACCTTTGAATTAAAATTCTTTACACATTGAGAGTAAATTATGAAATACAGAAAGGCAATGTTTTATTTGACTACGTACATAAATGCAAAAGAAAACTGTTGAATTTGGCCGACATTTCGTCTGCTATTTATCGTTTGTATGTTTGAATTTTAACCGACAGCTAAAATCGAAATAAATGAAGTGAAAGAAATTATATTATGATAATTTTATTTAGAAAAGGATATTTTAATCTCCATATCGATTTTTTTCCCCTCTAATAACGAATTGTCAAAGAATTTTTTTTACTGTTTTGGCGTATTATCAACCATCTAGCAGACGATAGGATGTCGTCTGCTTGTACTTGGTATCTGACTATGCGCCACCTAACGGATTTTTTTGTCTGCTGAAGATTAAAATCAATAGCTCAATTCGTCAGTGGATGCTAGAAATTTCAGAGGTTAAACGGGATAGTAGCATTGAATTCTGCGCGCTTAGTAATACTTACTGAAAATAAAGGTAGATAACTACAATGCCGAACTGCGCACACTTTTTTTCTTTTTTTAAAAATTAATTTTGCAAAGCTTAGTTTTTTTTGTTTATATAACCTACTGAATAGAAAGGCTTAACAGGTGAACATCACATTTATATTATGAAAGAATTACTCAAACCGGAAGTAGTGAATACATCGGAAACATCACTTCCGGTTACTATGCAATAGGATCTAGTCTAATTTGTCATATAAGGACATTTGGAGGGGAAGAAATCATTTCTTAAAACCCACAAATTAGTTCCTTCAACGAATTTTGATACACAGCAATCCTTTTATGTCTTTTTTCTTCCTTATTATAAGGAATTCTGAAGTTTGATGCCTTCTTTTACTCCCATTTTCGTGCTTCATTCCTTCATGGCTGTCACTATCTCCATTTACTTCCTTACTCTCGACCTCAGAACGGCAAACACTCTGTGTGACGCTTACAAATGATTCAAACTCTCTCTCTCCATCCAGTAGCACGATAGCAGAGGCGGAGGAGGTCTCTCAGAAAAATGGCCCCGGACAGAAGTGGCGGCGAGTACACCCTCCCGACTGTGCGCCGCGGAAGCCTTGCAGGCGGAAGAAAGCGACGAGGAAAGGTGGAGAAGAGAGATGTGGGGAGGGGAGGGGGGGGAAGAGAACACAGGGAGAAGGGAGGGTGGAAAGAAATCTCGTTGCCTGGGCCAAGCGTGTGTTTTGCGTAGCTCGCGCTACGGCGATATCTCCTGAAGAAAGTACTCAGATCCATCAAGTGAAGAGGCCGCAGTGAGCGAGGTCTATTGATTTTTGGCAACGTCGATACTCCCAAGGAAAAAAAAAAAAAGGAATAATAATAAAAAAAAAAAAAAAAGTCCCGCTGACTCCGTATAGGAATGCGCTACGGACAAGCTCATCTGGTGAAGCATCACTGCTGTAGAGTGAAAGAAGGGGCTAAAATAAGGAGTGTAGGAAGTGGCTAGGGCTTGTGGCGCCCTTTCTTAGATGCCTGCTGTGACGCTACAACATGCACTCTTGTCATCATAGACTTCAAATGAATGAAAGAAAGTAAAAATTGAGAAAAACTGTGATTTTGCTACGTAAAATGACAATGTTTAGTAATTTTCTTAGTTTTCTAAAAACTAAGAAAATTGTCAAGATCATTTGCATCTCGTATATCGCTTGGTAAAACTATGGAAACAAACCTTTAAAAAAAAATATGCATTTATTTCAATGCAAACAAAAATAAAAGTAATTTATATCTTATATATTAAATCTATAAATAAATGTTTTTCAAATTTTAGGAAAAAGTTTTAAAAATTCTTGCAATAAAAGCATTTGAACACCATTTTTTAATTTATATAATTTAATTATATAAGATATTGAACTTCTATTGTTATATCAGTTTATATTTGGATCATAGAGATGACACTTTTATTAAAACTAGCAATTAACGAGAAAAGGTAAAAGGTTTACTTGTTAAGTGGGATGCAACTTTACTATTATGATGATTTTCTCTTGATGTGTTACTGTACATGCGCTAGACAGAACATATGTCTAATTCTTTTGCTAATGGACAAAGGCTGAAGAAGGAATTGCATACCACCTTGAGAAAGTTCAATATTGTATACAGTTAAATCTGAATACCTCCGAGACAAGAAATTTCTAGATTTTTTTTTTTTTTTTTTTTTTTTCAGACAAATCTGAATTAACCTGTTTAAGAATCGTGATATACAAATGGGCAGTTCCTATCTTTAAAACGTTGGGTTCAATTGGGATTACTTTAGTGAGGTCCCAAATTTAAGATAATTAAGTATCGGAAATATACTTAAATAATATTAAAAGATGAATAATTTTTATCCAAATTTAAACTTGCTTTATCATATACGTGGGGCCTAATTGGCTTATAGTCGGACTTGCCGAAATATCACCGACAAGCCAGTTAATGACTGACTAAAATGGTAAGTCAAAAGAGTGCCCATAAACAAACCTGGATTCGACACGTAAAGTTGAACAGCGACAGGGATACATGTATTCAGTTTAAGTCGTTCATTATCTGTCTAGTAGGTGTCGTTTACATATCGGTAATATCGTGTAGAACATCCGTAGATTTCGACGATTGGAAAAACCTCAGTTCGAACTCCATCTGGAACTCGAACTTTTATCAGGGTTTTTAACTGAAAGTGAGTTAGGCAGTCTCATACGGGGGATGGCACTATTTTCTCTCCAGGAAATCGATTTCATCCTACAAAACGGGCAGAAGAACACGCGCAATGTACAGAACATAAAAGACTATGGGTATAATGATTAATTATCCAGTTTGGTGCATGGTACGGTGTTAATCAACGCATTAACGTAAAACAGAAAACATGTCAATATCCCCCTATGGCTCCTCCCCTCCCCAAATCCTAGGCATGTCCCGTTTGGATTACTTTTCATTAATAGTATATAAGTATTTGTTTTTGAACTGCTAAATAATCAGTCATGTGCGATGAACTGTTGCTTCCGATGCAATTACTGTCATGTCATCACAGGTGAGATATTTCTTTTAATTGTCAGTAAGTGTCCCATAACAATTTGTTCAATTTATTTCCTATACAAAACCATGCATCGAACGGTTAAATGTAATTATTAGTGCGTGTGATGTCTTCTATCATATCCTTGAACGAGCTTGTAGCATTAATGGCTTTTACTTTTATTTTTTCTTTTGCAAGTGATCATTTTTGTAAGCGTCCATAAAAATCACATGACCTGAATAACTAATATAACAAGCAGCTATATTATACAGATACGGACAAAAATTACTTGAAACATCTCTAATCCCTAAATGCTCAGTTCTATTTTTAGTAAATGAACACAAAACGTCACAATAACAAATTTACATATTTTGCTTATACATTAAAAAAAAAAGCTTTTTAAGTTAAACTAAATTAATTAGTTTTTTTAAATAAATATAAAATTTCTTTTTATAAATACAATATTAAATAATAGTTACAAATAAATTATTAATAAAAAACCAAAAATCTTTGGAAAATAATTTAGAAAACTTGTCTAAAATTACACAGCGATGGTTGCTTCTGGTTACATGCTCAAGAATATAGCAGATGTATGAATCCATATTCTACTTTTTCATCATTGCAATGATTCTTAACTTGCTCTTTCGTCCCTCACCTGCATTGAAATATTTTCCTATAAACAAGATATATATATATATATATATATAAAGTCACCTTTTCTTGTTAATTTAACGTCATTTTTTATGTAACTCATCCACGAAAGGAATTAAAACTATAATACATTAGTACCGTGTGTAGGTTAAAGAATATTTTTATATTATTTTATTTATTTGTTTTATTTATATTTTGTTCATTTATTTTTACATAGTCCGGAAAAACGTTCTCTTAGAGACGAAACTTGCAACTTTTTCCATCCAATCAATGAGACGGTGGTCTTATATCGGGCGATGATATAACCTAACAGATAGTATCTGTTGCAGCGACAAAAGGAAAATAATGCCCATAATGCAATGCGTAAAACATGGCGCTTTACATTCGGAGACCAGGATCAAAAGATAAGGGAAATTTCGCTATTTTGTATTGCAACAATTCACATGATTTTCAATATAAATTTTAAGGCAATGTTCTCTTGAAGATCGGATCAACATGGCAAGCAAACATCATCTTTTCAAAACCACTAAGAAATCTTGAGATTGTTCTATGAAATAACTGAAGACGATCTGGATCTCGGAGTTGAATTTTGATATGAGCAGTTATTATTGGTGTGCAGTTAACTTTTCGGTATGCGATTTGTATTCGGTTGTTCATCGCTGTCAATGATGTTTAGAAACAAATTAGGGTAAATTTTAACGTCTGGAATAGTTTATACTTCTGTAAAATGTATGTGGAATAGCATAGCAAAATATAAGAGGCAAGGAATGCACACTAAAAATGACTATAGTTGTGTATATGTTACGGTTAAAGTGATAAATCCGGTTATTATTAATAATTACCGGTTAAAGTGAATAATTTACGAGAATTAATCATTTTAACCGGTTAAAGTGAATAATTCCTAGAGGAGTTTTGGTACATGTAATAAAAACATGTTTATAGGTTTTCATTCTCAATAGAAATTATAACAGCTTAGGTTAGGTTAGTTTATAAAGAAAAAAAGTAAGGAAAGTACTTCTTTGCACTCAATGAAATCAGAAATCATTATAAACTAACCTGGATGTCGCATGTCGAACCAGAGTGTAGCCCTAGTTTGTCGTGGGCAGATTAATGGGGATGAAAGATAAACGTTGTTGTGGGCCGAGCTTAATGATTGCGGGCAGATAAATGGGGATAACAAACGTTGTTGTAGGCAGATTAATGGGGATTATAGATAAACGTCGTTGCTGTATCTCTTTCCTCATCAATGGAGAAAAACTGATCTTGATATTGATACCTTAAGTCACCTGTTGTCATTTTTATATATATATAAGAAGCGATTACAGACAGACATTTTCAAGTGCACGAACGCACAATTTCAAATGCAACTGTTAATCACTTCGTAGACAGATGAATGGGGATGTCAGTGGGAGAGAGCTAAGATCCCCATTCATCTGCCCATGGCATCAACGGCGCTAACATCCCCATTCATGTACCCATGGATGATAGGTTAGGTTAGTTTATAATGATTTCTGATTTCACTGAGTGCAAAAGAAGCACTTTCCTTACTTTTTTTCATTATAAACTAACCACCTAACCTGTTATAATTTCTATTGAGAATGCAAACCTATATACAAAACCTATAAACATGTTTTTATTACATTTACCAGACTCCTCTAGGAATTATTCACTTTAACCGGTTATTATTAATAATAACCGGATTTATCACTTTAACCGTAACATATATACAATAATGGTAATAGGGAGTAGACCTATGATGACGTCACTGGACTTCCAGGGACGTTATCGTACATATCAGAGTACTGGAAAGATTTGTGTGTTCCTCTTGTGCTTTAGTGGATTCTTTCAGCCAGGAGTTCAGAGGATTCACTGCGTAGATTCAAATTAGAATAACCACTGTGCATTTTACTGAATATTCTGTAGATATCTTGTACGTTGCTTTATGCCGTGATGATTGTATGGACACTACCCAGCTCATATCAACATAACACGGGGCGTCATGCTACAAGGTTCATTGCGACATAGTTTGGGGACATGGAGTTGGGTCGGTTGGAATTAAGACCAAAACAACTAATAAGTAAATATTTTTGCTTTTGATTCTTTCTTTCTTTATGTTGACAGGCAGCAGATCAAATTTTTTCAGAAGAGAAAACATTAAATGACCTCAAATAGTTACTTTTTTTTTTCTTTCCAGCTGATGCTAAGTTGAACTTCTAAATCATGATGTTTATGTATGAAAAATTGCTAACTCACCTTCCTTTGAAAAGTCCTTCTTCAAAGTGTCAGGCTTCCTAGATGAGATAACCCAGATCTTTCTAACCGAAGGACGTGTCATTTTACTAACTGCGCTACGGAAGTCCCACTTTGGCTGAAAATAATACAATACGTTTTCTTCCACTAGATTCTTTTGACACTTATCTATTTGTGCTGCGTCATACCCATTTAATAAACACTCCTTTCAAGGAAGTTGCTTCTGGAATAACGAGAACAAGGTGTTGTTCGCAACTGTATATTTGGGGAGAGAAATTGAGGTATTTGCATTCACATATTCTAGTGTCGATTTGATTTTAAATAAATCCTTTTCTATGGTTCCGTTCTTACGATTTATCTTCTACCTTTCACATCTAAATGGTCAGTTGCTTCTGTGACTGTTAATAGGAACTCATTACAGATCTCTAGCATCTCATTCTGGAGTATCTCCAAGAATCTATTCTTTCATTTACTATTAAGAACCTTCTTTCAATAAATACAAATTCCAACTGCCATTGTTCCGAATCTTGACGAGGCAACTAAAAATGTGTGATTATATCCTATTTGAAAATAGCGTATACTCTGGCCAATCTATCTCAAAATTTGCCAGGAAGATCCCATCATCTCTGTATAAGATCGACTAACCCACTTTCAGTTGAAAAGTCTATCCATGTCAAGGTTTGCCTCGCATCCTAGACAAGATTCGAAACTAGGTGTTTCCAATCGAATAATACTCTCATTCGTCCAACTGCCTACGGAAGTTCCAGTTTTGCCGAAGATAGTGCAATACACAAAGTTCAGAAGTTAAACTTTTTGGCTTATCTCTTCCTCCAGTGAGTCAGCAACCAATAATTCCGTAGTCTCATCCGATAAACCTGAGTGAACACTCTCTGAAATATCTACAAGAAAAGCTTAAATACCGGTATTTAACAGAAGAGAAGGGAAAAAAAAAGAAAAGAAAATTCTCATTAACTTTAACACCAGTAGCAGTCAGTCTTACCAGCATTATTCTTTTATACTATTTTTGAAAAAGAGAAATCTTTTGTTTGCCCTCAGCGTAATCCAGATTACGGAATTAGATTTCTGGAAATAACTCGAATCTGTTGTTTTTTCTCGGCATAAACATGTTACTTGTATAGTGTCCTCAGCATTCGAAATTCCGGTTTTCACTTTAAGCATAAATTGTCGCTAGAAAACCAATTGTATATGAATTCTAAATTTTATTCTTAATTGTACCTATATCAAGGGATATTACGGTTTAAAATTTACCACTCTGTTTATAGGAAAGAGCAATCAGATTAATTAATATGGAATTCATCCGACCATTGGATCGGCCATCGAAATGTGATTTCTTTTATTAGCAACAAATAATGTGATTATTATTCGCCAATTTAACGATCTGCTAGATCTCAGATGATTGACTATGATCGCTTTTGATCAAGAAGCCCACAAGACTTAGATTAATCAATCTCGTATGTATTCTTCCATACTGCTACATCCTTCTTAAGTTTTCTTTCTTTTAGAGAATTAATTTGGCTCTTTACCCAAATGTTGTCAGTTCGGTTATCTGAGTGTTTATTACGTTGTTGAAAGTTGACTAGTGGAATAAAGATGTTGGCATTTGACCAAAATATTACATTTACTGCAAGAGTACTGATAAATCAATGAAGTGCTTTTTTGGCAATGCGAAATGTAGTGTGAATAAATAAATAAAAAGTGAACCACTTGAAGTTGGAAAGTACATTTCAAGGAGCTAACACCGATTCTTATGACGTCATAACTACGTATTCGATTTTTACCCAATCGCTGTTTTCGCCTTTCAATAATATAGAACTACTTGAAACATAATATTTCAAGATTATGTAATAAGCAAAACACTTCAAATATATATATATATATATATATATATTATTTCATTCGCTCCAAGCAAGCATCAAAAAAATGTAAGGAAGTGAGAGTTACCTTTTGGCACTGACATACTTATTTTATATTTATATCAAATCTACGCATTGGAAATATGCGATGCTAGTAATAGTATTGGCGTAGATGGGGTTGGGGAGGGAAAGGAAACTGTAGGCAGGCAAAAGCGCCCTCTGTTGTTCATTTGTCACCTGTTGGCAAATAAAGATTTATTTCTTCGCCATTTTCTGAAGAAAGGGTGTATTAAGCGATAAATTTTCTAAAACCTGTTTTGTGTCATTGAATATAATATGCGGAAGTTCTGATAATTGGTGAGTAAAAAAAGTACACTCGTATGATGAAATTTCGAGTCCCTTAGAGAATTGACTCTTGTGAGAAATTTATGTTTTAAAGAGAAGTAGTGTAGACGTTGCTATGGAAAAAAAAATTCACTTTAATATACTGAAGCTTTTCTGCGTTTTTAAATATTAAAATGCAAGAAAATATAGCAACACAGTTCGCTTCGTTCTTTTCCCATGAGGATTTTTCGGTAGCAATTTGAATTCATTCGGCCTACCTGTGTATGATTATGCATTAGTGAGTATAATGTTGTGTTCGCATGCATAGACTTGTTATGCAATTGATCCAATCAAGGGAAGAAACTAAAAGTCAATCCCCCTACTTTTTTTTTTTTTTTTCCTCCTCTTGTTTGTGATGAGAAGGATAACATATAAAAATGTTCATGAACGAAGCTTTAGCCAACACAATGGGCGACAGCAAAGCAAGTTAGCTTGGGAGTCGGAGAAGTGCTCCATTTACTTGGCCAGTGGTATTGATTTGAAGCGTAGAGAGAGAGAGAAAACTTAGCTTTAAAGGTACTTCGGCCTAATAGCCGACTCCTGTCATGATTCTAGGGTTTGTGCGAAGGCTGCCTTCACTTATGCCCTCACGGGAACCTAGAAGGCGTAGGCTTACGAGGTTTCGTGTATAAAAGCTCCGGCAAAGTGTGGCTTGCTCAGAAAGAGTCAATTGTTGAAGATAGAAAGCCTGTTTTTCTCCTTTGCCTTCTGAATGATGACATATTTTGCAGCATTGCGTGTAAATCACTCATTTACTTATTAAAGTCAATCAAACAAAATGTCACCTTTGAGAAATAAATTAGATATGTGCAGCAATTCACTTAATTATATGCATCGCATCACATAAATAAAGTATTTTAAAATTTATATCTAGTTACACTATAACTTAATATATTTTAATTTTAAAAATTGATATCACAGGAACATCGGCGTTGCAGTTTATCTTATTAGATAGTTATATAATAATATTTTAAGTGTTTTTTATTTATTCTTATTTTTTTTAATATTTTCTAAATTTTTTTAAAAATAACATTAATAATTAACTTATAATATCATTTACTTTATTCTTTTTGAAAAGATAAAAAACATTCTGAGAATTTTAATCTTGGTCACCGATAAAGACGTAAATATGAAAAACCATTGTACTTGTTAACCAGAAGTATATTGTTCCAGAGAGATGTTTTTTTTTTTTTTTTTTTTTTTTTAATTTAAGAATGCAGATTTTCGCAAGAGAAAGTTGACAACAAATGTGAAACAACTAAAATTCCAGAGGACTTTAGTCTCCTAGCATAGCTCTTATCCTGTCCTCATTTCACCTTTCGTGTGTTATTATTGTAATAGTTTGCTAGTTCGTCGAGTATGTGCTCCTGGATAGCCTAGTTAAAGGCCACATTGTAATCTAGAGCTAGCTCGTGACTGAACAGCCTCCTTCTTTCATACAAGCCACTTGTTATCATTAGGCACAAGGTGAGCTAACCCAATTGGCCACAACGTTACCAGCTTTAAATACTACTATAGGTAATTCTAGTTTCTTGTTTGGAAATAGTGTCACAGTTAACAGCATTGCATTTGCTATTGAACTCGGTGTTTGGCCAGCACCATACCTGTAACCTCGGCATCTGCCCGAACTTTGTACAGGTAAAGAATAAGAAAGATCGCAAATGATATTATATTATAGAACGCATTAGGAAATAATAATAAAATGAATATAAAATTAGTTCTCAGAATTCAATCTATTCGTAAGTTATGATTTATTTTTAAAGGTGTACTCAATTTATTAACTATTTTATTCAGAATTTAAAAATAATTTTTAAATATTTTTCAAATATTTATTTATTATTTTTAATTTTATCATATAATATATAAGAATAAAAAAATAAATGTGTTTCTATAGCAACAGCGTCCACGACAGCAACTCCATGAAACTAATAAATGAGTATGTGCTGAACTTTATAATGGTCTAAATGCACGTCTTGAATCATCCGTGACACATTGTCAGCATGCAAACCTCTTGTGTAAGATGCTGTGGTTATTGTTATTATCCGGGCATTATATCGGAAGTGTAGCAGGCAGCGACAATTGTCGGTGGTCTACGAGAGCTGGAAACAGTAAATGTGTGTGGGTGATGAACAGTAATCCACTTTTGTTCCGGAAGCCCAATAATAGTGTTCTCTTTAGAAACACACCCATTAGCCATCCTCCTCAAATCAACTTTATGTGTTTTGTAGGAAATTGCAATTCTGAAGACTTCTCCTTTTACAGATGCTAAATGTTATGAACAGAACGCACTGACATAGAAAGCTATAAACACCGTGCTTGGGAAAATTAGCATAAAAGAGATGGGTGGAATAAGTGACCAATAATTTGAAGAAAAAAAAAAAAACCTCTCGAACACAATTGTCTTTTTCCGGAATAGTTTTTAGCTTGCTGATATCATCCCTTCTTTATTTGTAATTATCTACAGTGAATCACCTCAGTAAATTAATTAATAATGTTGACTTCATGAGTAATATCAGACTTTGGATCTTTTTTTGGAACTTTACAGGCCTTTATTAATTAAATAAATTACTTATTAGGGATTATCAATTATCTATAGGATGTTAACATAGTGCACTATTGCATCATCTCGCAAAACTCCAAATTGTCCCTGTTTCTGTTTTGTATTTATAAACATATATGTCAAAAATATTTCTGCGCTGATCACTACGTTCTTCCTTCTGAGGACGACGCTAATTATTTTGTAGAAGGGGTAGGGACAATGAATAAAATAGTAAAAATAGCCACCGGTAACCAACATATATACAGTGTTTAAAATAAAAAAAAAAATGCAATAAAAATGTTCTAATCATTACAAATAAAATCAAACATGAAAACATGTTTTCTGAAGCTCATAAGTTAATAGTAATTGATTTATTTTTTAAAATGGTGTATTTAATTATTTTAAATAATATTTTAAATTATCTAAAATATTTCTATAATAAAAGATTTTTATTATTTTATATTATTTTTACAATTTATATATATACGTATCTTTATAAACAAAATAATTTACATTTTTCATATGTCTACAAGGCTTCTTTCTCTCTCTCCCAATCCAGAATAGACTAATAATGCTTCGTTATCGATTTACGTGTTTTGCTTTTAAAAATAGTCTGATTGATGCCAGATAATCGGATCCTTTTCAGTGATGAATTTCAAATATACTAAATTGTTATTAAAGTCATTCGAAGCTGTTATGTTTACGCATCGTTGCGAAACACATCTAAAAACGAAGCGAAAAATAATTACAGTGTATTTGTCGTCTGGTATTGAGAAATAGGCCTACATCAATGGATTGTCTTTATGAGACAACCTGAAATAGTGTGCGATGGTTTATGGACGTTCGCAGCGTCATTGGAGCAGATGGAGAGGGTATTAAACTGGCACTTATTGTCTCATCCGAATACTCTTCAATCCAAGGCGTGTTTAACACCTATAAATAGTTCCCTTAGTGTCTTTTATTTACCGACGAAATGGACTCACTACAATGACTAGATTTATATGGTTGCCATGGCAATATTTTAGTGATTAATGACTGCCACTCAATTCGTTTCTTATATTCCACTGCACAGTAGCAAAAATCGTAAGAACTCCCCCAATAACAAAGAACTGATATTTCGCATGTCTATATAATTCCAACTAACGCAACCCCTTTAAATTGTGTACACTGTATTGAAATAAATTATGAACCAGGTTCTGCTTCGCTTGCAAAACGATTTATCTCTTTATATTTAATGAAATAATTTCATTTTAACACTTTATTAAAACGGATGAGGTTATACTTCTGTGTTACCATAGCAACCGTGTTATCAATATTGTACAGAACGAAATAGACTAGGTGCAAACGGTTCCATAAGTTTCCATAAATCTCGTCTTTCCTGTCACAAATGTATCGTATAAGCCTCTAAAACAGTTTAGAGAAAGAATGATACTTTCTTATAACTTATAACTTATTATTTCTTATAACTTGGGCGCTGACAGCAGAGTTTTTCCTTCAGTTTATCTGGGGTTTTTCATCCCGCAAGCAGGCAAACCGGCCCCGTGAACACACACGCATACAGTCAGGAATACTTAAGACAATCCCTCCACCCATAGGTCTGAATTGTCAGCTATACCGGTCCCGAGCCCGAATAAAAATAGGGGGATTGAGGTGGTGCCGTACCTCCCCGTAAAAGGGGCTCACGGCCGTTTAATCATCATACGAAATGAATGAATAAATGAACCTCTTTTCCCAGTCATGGTGGATGATATTTTGTGAGTTCATATCTCTCATCATCGGCCTTTGGAGTATAAAAGAGTGCTGAGCTCGGGTTTGATCAGGCCAACCCTCTTCTGTTTGTGGACTATAAAACCAATGAATTGTACTACAGAAAGAGATACGATTTCATTTGCCTCTGTATCAGGAAACAGATGATGGGTGGTTTGCACCGTTTATTCACGAACCTCTCATCTCCTATCGGTACCTCTCCTGTGCCAAGAACCTACGCGGGTAAAAGTAGAAGCCACTTAAAACTATCGCATAGATTCTATTTTCATCCCGTATCTGGGATTTTTTTCGCACTTTCCAGATATAATATTTCATCACATTAACAAGCAAAATTGTGAATTTCTGGTTTTTCTGACAGGTGGGGGAATTGTAAGTATACAACTTCCTCAAATGTCAGCATTGGGATTCCTAATACGTCAATCTTCGCGAGATAGCTTGAGCGGGGGAGGGGGGGGGGACAAAAGTAAAAGAAGTGTCCCACCGTTTCAACGTTCTGGCAAACGTCACAGAAAGGGTCGCACGGTCTTGGTCCGTATCGGGACTTGACTATTTTACCGGGAGATGCCCATAGGCTATCCGCCATGCTAGATCTCGGTGAAAAGGTTGTCCCCAGCTATTTTTGATGTTGTTAAATAGTATTTCCGTATTTGTCCTCAGATGCGGAGTATCATATCTGGAGAGCTGAAAAAATTCCCAGTACAACGCTTGCGATTTTAAATTGATAACATTTAAACCATCTGATATGAACTTTTTTTTTTATATTGGCTTGGGCAAAACCTCTGCGCAGGGACCAGCATGACCTTGGTCCCGAAATAGGGAAGGAAATGCCCTAGAAAATATTTAAAGTGCCGGATACGTGGTTTGAAGCCTCCGTAGCTCGGTCAGTATAGAAGAAACTCTTTGGTTGGAAAGATCTGGGTTCGATTCCCGTCAGTGTCGTGAGGAACCATTATCTGGTCTCTTTCGACTAAAGGTGAGTTAGCCGTTCTCATACGGAGGTAGGGTTTTTCCCACCCGGAAACTCGGGTTTTTCGTCCCTCAGAACAGGCAAACCGGCCCCGTACACACATGGATTACAGTCATGAATATGCCCCAGCCATATGCCGGTCTCGAGCCCGGATAAAATTGGGGGTTTGGGGAAAGCAATGGTGAACTACCCTGTAAAATTCTTACCAGTAATACCTTGTGGGCAATGCCCACAAAGTCCAAAGTCACCTACGGTCGGAAACGACTGAAAGGGAAAATCAGATCAGATACGTGGTTTGAACTTAAGGCCTTCCGTAGCGAAAATCCCCCTGGGTTACCTTTGAGTTTCAGATATTCTTTTCTGATTTCGTGCTTCCTATTATTCCAAAAGAGATCTATTAATGGGTTGTAAAGCTGATTTTCTTGGATTTCTTTTATGTCAGTAACATAAATACTATGCATTAGTATTGGGGTAATTACCGTTTTAATTATTATTGCTCTCCCGTAAAATGAAAAGTAGTTGGCTTTAAAAGGCTTTAGTTTTTCACTAGTCTTCATGTAGTTTTCTGACGGGCAGTAATCACAAGAACCGAAACGCCCAGTTCTGTGAGAGGATGGATTTGCTTCGTTTTAACCATACGGAAGACACGTTTTATGGAATTTTCCAAAAGAAAATTTCCACAATTTTGCTCTGTTTGGAGACTAGGGGTAACGGTATTCCTCTGACTGCGGGTGAGTTATCTATTTTCCTGATGAGGAGGTTCTAGCGCTAAAGAGAAAAGGAGAGGGCTTAGCAGGCAGCCCTGCCTTACCCCTTTTTTCATAAGAATGGGTTCTGAGAGGAACAGGTTTATGGCTATTTGAATGGAGGCCTCTGAGTAAATGTTTCTAATTACTCTCCTTAGCCCAGATCCACTCCCCCCCCAATTTTTTGAAGGACGTGATGTATGTGTGCCTGACGCTGTCGAAAGCTTTTTCCAGATCCGTTGAGAGTAGTGCCAAAGTGGATTTTATGTATTTATTCGTATGGAGTTCTCTCCCTTTTCTCCCCGTCCCTATTGGGGCGAGTTGAGTCCCCTCATGGGGGGTTAAGTATTTATAGCTGTAGATCCGTGTGTGTCTGTGTTCACGGGTTCGGTTTGCCTGCTTGCGGGATGAAAAACCCCAGATAAAATGGGGGAAAAACCCTGTTGTCCATGCCCAAGACCGGCTAACTTGGCTATGGCTGAGGAAGATCCTTGAGTTCCTCACGTCTAGAACGTGAATCGAACCTGGGACACTTCTTCCCCAGGCATATGGTTGTGAAGCGCAAAGCCACTGGGCTAACCGCACAGACTCCAAAGTGGATGATGAATCATATCATGTATAACATAACCGTTAACTTCTATGGCAAGATGGACATCAATCCCTTGGATTTTTATCCCGTAAACGAGACGTTTTAATTATTTAATGAAAGAAATTTTTGAACGCCTGGTTCGCCCTAATTAGGGCTGTCAATCTGTGATCAGAGCCGCGTTTGTCTTTTTCATCGTAATCTGATGATTTACGAATGAGTTGGTTGGGATGGAGGGATGCCTGAGCAAAGTACTGCTATCTGGAGGAGAAACGTAGGTATGTCTGGCAGGTTTCCGTTTTGGTGGAGGAGAGTGTTCCTTACAAACCATGGGGCATCGAAGATCATTCGGAGGCATTTATTTTGGATTATTTGTAATCTTTTAATGTTGTTAGGGGAGGTGTGGCTCCACGGTGGTGAACCGTAAGTTAATGTGGATCTGACGATTGCTTTGTATAGTCTTAGTTTGGGACTGACTTTGCTTCTTCAGTTGAGTAGAGGGTAGAGTTGAGCTTTTGCTGAGTTAGCTTTGTTGCAGGCATGAGAGATGTGGGAGTTGAAGTTGAGTCGGTTATCTAGTTTGATTCCCAGGTATTTTACTTCTCTTTGCCATGGGATATCAATGTTGAACATCGTGACTGCTCCGTGGTGGTTTACTTTCTTCCTTGTAAAGAGTATATATATATAACATAACATGATTTGAAATGGTCTTATAAGGACCGGCTTAAAGGGGTGAAGCAAGAATGTTTTTCAACTTCCCCGTTATTTGTAGAGGACAGTGTAGGGATAAGGTGTTATTGAGCTATTAAAGC
The DNA here is from genome assembly GCF_054136105.1 of Typopeltis vanoorti. Classification (NCBI taxonomy): domain Eukaryota; kingdom Metazoa; phylum Arthropoda; class Arachnida; order Uropygi; family Thelyphonidae; genus Typopeltis; species Typopeltis vanoorti. The sequence goes on from NC_143562.1 coordinate 58,500,328, forward strand.
TCTGATCATGGCAGGAGGGTAACAGCAATAGCCGAGCCTCAGTTAAAACTTCATTGGCTACAGCATTGCCATCCATTACCCTCCAAGGGTATTAGTCACCGCATCTCCCTCCTCATCGACATAACATAACATGAATACTCTATATTAAGTTATCTATATAAAAAAGTAATAAGTGCATTTAAATAAGTTATGATTACATTCTAAAATAAAAAAAGTAGAAAATATTTTAATCTTTTTAAGGAGTATATTATAATTACCAAGAAATTATATATATATAATATTTATTTATTTATTTGGATATAAATTATCCTAGTTGATAACTTTCCTAAATCGTAACGTAATGGTTTCGTATAATAATAAGAGCCTCCGTAGCTCAGTCGCGATAGACCAAGCCCTATGGTCGGAAAGACCTGGGTTCGATTCGCGACCTTTATTTGGCCTCTTTCGACTAAAGGTGAGTTAGCTGGTATCATGCGGTAGTAGAGTGTTTTTCCACGGAAACTCGTGGAAAAACACTTTTTCGTCCTTCAGAACAGACAAGCCGATCCCTTGAACGCACACGGATTTAAATTCGCAAGATATATATGAGTTTATATATGACCAAAGGGATGGGGGAGGAAAGGGGGAATCCCCATACGAATATTATTATAATAAGAAGAAATAGGCAGTAAAATCATTGAGCATACTTTTAATCACTATTTATTTCTCTTTCAATCCGTGGATGCTGCGTTGTACTGCTCATGCTCTGTAGCATCCCCCTTGTGAATGATCTATCTGATTTCGTACGCTTTTATGATATAGTTCGATGAATAACTCCGTACACACATAATTATTTAATTTTTTGTTGTTGTTTCAATACAGAATTTTAAAGACGAACTAATGCTCCATAACTTTTGCAAACACAGTGTACCTATTTAAGATACAGCTCGAAAACAAAAACAATCACTAAAATTTTAGTAATGAATTTTCGCTTGCTTGTTCAATGTTTTGACTGCCTTGAAAAACGGTGCTGAAAAGCTCGTGATATGTCGAAAATGTAATCAAATAAAATGTTGATCGCCACTGTCAAAGAAATCTTTAAACCTGTTATAAACACATCCACTGATAGCAAACTGTCATCAATAATTTTCGATGGCGTTACAAGTCAGCCATTAAGGTTGAAACACACTACCTACCGCGAAGGTGATACAGACTAAGCTGATTCACTTTTCTAGTGAAACTGACACGAAATACTCGTGCTAGTGGATATCTCGTCTCGTGATGGCTGACGCAACAGAGGCAATAAATATTCATTTACAGGAGCTGTGTGACGTAGTCCACTGTCATATTCGATCAATACAACAGCTTGTCATGTCGATTAGTATACATATTTGCTTTAACACCAGGGGCGCTCTGTACGTCAATAGCCAAATAGATAACCAGCTACTGTTATTCCATGAGGCAAACACTGCACACCATTATACCAAATGACTACCCACTTAAATAGATTCATTATTTATGCATCAAATTAGAAGTTATAATGTTATTTACATTGATTCTTTATATTCTGTTAGATACTCGTGAAGTTTAAAAAGTAGTTTAGATGCGCTTTTTTTTTTTTAACTTTTTCGCTTGAAATATTCTAAATAAGCTTCAACAATTCGATTAAGAGTTAAAGTTGATACGACTAAGGGAGATTTTAATTGATCGATATATTGATTTATTGTAATTATTTCGTCAGAATTTGATAAGCTAGCCTTTATATTAACTTAATGGGAAAATACAACAGCATGGTCAGTGTACGTGTCAACAACGACAAAAAAAAAAAAAAAAAAGTGAAAAAATGTGGCGGCCTCTGGCGGATGAAACCAAAACGAAGATTCTAACTGAATAGAAGGAGAATAATTCAAAATAAACTCATAATCCTAAGAATAACAGCAGCAATTTACAGATAAGACTTTCATTGATATTATCGTTATTACCAGGAGTGATTAACCAATCATACGACAATGATGATATCTTGAAAGTGCTGAGTATTAACGAACAGTGCCTTGTGGGTGATTAGATTGAAGTTTCATAATTTGTAACCAGCTACCCACTCGTATTTAAAAAAAAAAAAAAAAAACCTAGACGGCACCTCTTTTTGATGAAAACAAACAGTCCGTCATTTGCTATAGTCCTACGCATGTAACAAAATCCTCCCAGACCTCTAGCCAGACGAAGAAGCGAGCCAATGTTATTAGACAGTAGTTATCAGTATTTACGAACCTGTCCAATAACATGCGTAAAAAAAAATACTCTGAACACCAATAGAGAATGTTTCTAATAAGTCTCCTAGCAACAAGAACGTGCCAAGTTTTGTCATGTAGCAATATGTACCTTTCGCTTTCCAACAATGAAACAACAGTCAGCAGTGATTCTGTGCAAACGTTGCATAGCAACCACTGGACTTTCAGTTGCTATCAGGTGACGACAGAGAAAATGATTTTGTTGGAGTAGCTGAGACTAGGATCGCTCTTTCTGTTTCTAGCGTGGGTAGATGTTTTAGCGGCATTTCTTAATAAGGTGACGGACAAACGCTGAGAATATTGATCGGAGCTGTGACCTTCCACATTATAAACACGAGTGGGAATTATTGTAATTAACTTCTTTAAGTAATTTGTGGATGCTTGGGGTTTGGGAGAGAATTAAGTTGTGGAAACACTTGGAATTCTTTGGGTTTTATTTTTCTTTGGCAGAACTGTAGTTTTGGATATACGTGGATAACTATGTTATTCGTATTTGGTTACTGGTGTTAGCTAAGGAATATGTTGGTGTTTAGACATTTAAAGAAAAGAAGATAGTGAGCACGCACGCACACACACACACACACACACACACACAGAGAGAGAGAGAGAGATGGAAAGAAAACTCAATAGACAAAGAGTAAGAGATTAAAATTTAATCCAAGATAATAGAAAGAATGAAAAAGGAGATCGACATAGAAAGACTTAAAGAAATAGAGAGAAAGGAACAGGAGAAGGACAAAGAGAAAAATGTAAAAATAGAGGGAAAGAATGAAAATAACGAAAGCAAAATCTTAAAAGAGCGAAGGGGAAAAAAGAGACAAGAAGAGTAAAATAAACAGAAGGAATAAAGGAAAGAGAAGCAACAGAGTGAGAGAAAATGAGAGAGAGAGAGAGAATAAAAGAATGATAATGGAAAGAAAGAAACAAAGGTGAGAGAGAAGTTTAAAAAAGAGAAAGAAGAGAGAAATAATAGAACGACCGAATAAGAAAGAAAGATTCGCAAAACTAGAAACACGATATTAAAAGAGAAAAACAGAAAGAAAAATAAAAACAAGGAGTGAGAGCGAGTGATAGTGGGAAAGGATATAGAGTGAGGGAAGAAGCGAAAAAAAAAAAGAACGACTGAAAGGCTAAGAGAAAAGATAGAGAGAAGAGATAACTGGAATGCGATAGTAGAAAAGGTGGATGAGAGTGAAATGGGAAAACACGACAGGAAGAGCAGGATGAGCGTGAGATCAACAAGCGTCATCTCCGAACACTACATCATTCGCACCCCCCCCCTCTCCCTTATTCCCCCCCCGCGATTATATAGCATCTCCAAGGTGATCCATCATATCTTCGCTTTACTTCTCAGCATACCAGTTTTGATCAACCAGAAACCAACAAGTCGGGGAAGGCAACACGTGCCCCAAGTGAATCCCCCAAGCCCTCCTTTCTGTGTCCACTGTACTCGGGGATGCTCCGATGTGATAGAACGGCAGTGAAGCGAGTCATCTCAATTACGGATAGCGTCGTCTCTCCGAGGTAGGCTTTGATTAAACTCATCTCTCTAGCGAAACACGCACACACACACACACACACAAGCACACGCACACACACTGTAGCACTTATTCGCTGTGCGCGCGCGCGCGCGCAATACCACCAGAGCCTCACTGCTCTAATCCCTGTTTACTTAGACTGAATCACTGCTCTTAACAATGCATATTAACAACCAGAGCTAGTGGCGTTACAAACCGTATATATAACTAGTTCATCTAGTACATATTATGTAAATTTGTGGACTTCGCCAGTTCTGCTTGTCATGGACCTAACTGCAGTGGGTGATGAATTACACGGCTATAGTTTATGCCACGTCGGCCTTATCTGTGGACCATGTAAACAGTCAAGGAAATAACACTGTAATTAGATGTTAATAAAATGAAACTTAGTCACGTGACTCGGAAGGATCATTGAGGATCGAATTCGGGAGACATCCAACATTCCCTACTTTTTGAGAGTTAAAAAAACAACAACAAATGGAACTAATCCATCGCCCCCTACCGAGAGTTATAGAAACTATCACTTTCGATTCCTTTTTAAGATCTCAAACCGGACAAAGAGCTAATGACGCATGCGCCCCCTGCCGGTAATTCCCGGAACTACAATTTTCAATGCTTTTTTTTTTTTGGATGTGTCAGAATTTGTAAATGTGAATACCATTACTTATAATAATAAAAAAAAAAGACAGTAGAATTCTTGGAAACGTAAACATACGATTTAGTTTAAACTGCTGGAAAATTGCTTAACAAACTGAGTAAACGAAGTGGTAAGGAGGAGGTAGACAACACATAATGATGATATATGGAGGGAAAATTAATTACATGCATTGAGGAGAGTGAGACGGAAGAGGCAATTACGAAAATGAAACGGGCTAACGCCATGGGAACAGATCACCCATCCGAACTACTTCTTAATAAAGAGAACCATAACAGAATTGTTAATCTTAATCAAATGTGCGCAGAAATATTAGGAAAGCGACTAACAACCGGCAGCTCAAGCAGCAGAGGATTGGTTGGCCATTTGGTAAGCTACGGCATCAAATGACAATGGACCTGATGAAGATTTCATAGAAATACGTTTTTTTTTGTTTTTTTTTTTGAGACCATCTATGTGTACGCCATTGCTTACATCTCATGGTCCAAGCAATCGACTTCCGTATCGTCGATTCCCCCCCCCCCCCCATAACCGCTTCAAGTAAACAGTCCGTGGTGGTGTTGTTTTTCAGCGCATGACACTCGAAACAGATTTCCCCGAACTCGATGCTATTGTGTTGCGTTCCGATGACCCCCGGTGCACCAGTGACATTCTGAACCGAAGTGAACTAAATGATGATTAACCAGGTCGACTTTTTGGCGCCTCCCTCTGGTGACTGTTTATTTCACTAAGTGGAGTGGAGTCAGTGGGCCTTCACGACGTGGAAGGGGGGGGAGGGGGAGGAGAAACTAAACAGATAGTCGACGCATTCCACCATTATCATTCTCATGTTGGCGATTATTTTTTTTTTTTTTTGTCTTCGAAAGTGATCGCTTTGATTTCAGATCGTAATAGGAGCCGAGATTGATGGATTGGAATGTGATGGTTGCTTGATGCAGTTTCTATGGGGTGTATTCTTAAATATATCAATTTATTTAATAAGGAAAACTGCACCAAACCAATGGCCTTCTTTTTCATCAATAGATACTTCCCTTTCATCAATAGACCTCTCCTCCCTGTGTGTGTGTGTGATCGTGTATGTTATTTATGCGAGTCTCACTTATGAATGTACTGGTGATAAACCTGATACTTTCTTACTGTGAGTGGGCTAAGGAATAATAATAATAATAATAATAATAATAATAATAATAATAATAATAATTATTATTATTATTATTATTATTATTATTTAAATTTTTCGTACAAAATCTGGAAATCTTGCTCTAGAGACCAAACCTGGAACTTTTCAATCCACTTCAGGCCTCCAATAAGCGGGGCGGTGGTCTCACGCCTGGCGATGAAATTCATTTCGCATCTAAAGATAATCGCAAACATCCATGTTCAATCCGGGATTGGAACCTCCAGACTGTTGGTTGGAGAACGTATACGGTAATCATTCAGTCAATCAGACGGGCAATAATAAAACCGTGTTAATACATAAAGCACACATTACTAATAAAAAAAAATAATTAAATGCTAATTTAAAAAATAACATTAGTAAGACTGCTAAATGCTTGACTTACATTTTGCACTCGAAGAGTTGAGCGAAATCGTTATGAGAAGAGGTGGTGCGATGTTTGATCGCTGATCTGAATCTTTGAAAAAGCCCAACATTCAAATCGGCCACATCACAAATCTGAGATCACTACTGAAAGACATTTTGACATATTGACATATCCAGAAGCCGAAATGATAGCGAGAACATCAGCGATGACCCATTACTGCTACTACTTAGTGATTGTTATACCATTTTCTTTCTCCAATCAAGTATTGATTGAAGAAAGAAAATGATATAACATTTCCTTTCTCCATTTTCCTGGTGTTCTTTTACGGACTGTGGCCAGATTTTTTTTTTTTTTAAGCAGGAAGCTATTCACTTATTTCTTTTCTTTTATTTTGTGTTACTATCTAACAAAAAAAAAATGTTTCTTAACATTAATTATGTAGATGGAGGGTAACAAAGTTTTTCATTACATTTGTGGAGAGTTGGTATTTTGCTTTTATCCAAAATTGTGTTTCGATTATCGAGTTAAATATTGACTTGCATCTAAATCCTCTTAAAAACGCAAATGCGCCAAGCATTCAGAAAGTAGTCTACAATGTACTCAAGTATAGATTATCCAATTGGCTACAATTAAGATATTAAATTAAATTAAAAATAGAGGATATTATGCACCCATTCCTATTGTAGTCATGTATATTGAAATAGAAATTAAGGATAATGAAAATATTTAACCAGAAAGCAGAATTTCCACAACACCGTAACACTCCGAAGTCAGACAATTAAATTACTCATAAGTGAACTTTTAGTAGGTGTTACTAAATAAATTACTAAATTTTAGAGTTAAATTTAATAATATGTTAAAATATTTTAAAAATTGACTATATTATAATTGAATTAATATTTTATAAAAAAAAGTATAAGTTTCAAAAATTTATCAGCGGGCTTATAAGATATAAGCTTAGACATCTGATTTGCCTTCTGCCATTTCCGTGAGATTATAATTTTGGTGATTCCATTCACAACAGTTTAGTTACCCACCAACGCCTTCTGGTGGACAATAAGCAGCGAATATTTGAGGGGAAAAATAAGGAATTTCCCTGTAAAATTTTTAATCCTGGTAAAAAATACTGCAATTGAGAAACATGTCTACAATACAATAAGCTTAAAAAAGTATAAATTTAATTGTTGTAATAATAAATGACGTCATTGTACAATAATGATAGTCTGAAAGATATCTTTTATTTTATTATTATTATTATTATTATTTTTAATAATTATTTCTGATCGTTTTCCTACTTGTCAGATACATTTTTGATTGTAATTTAAAACAAGCATAACAGTGATAATAAACATCTATTTCTTTCAGTCGTCCAACGTCAAAAATAAATTGAAATTAATCTCTATCAAAGACTAACGTCACGAATGATGATTTGCACGCTAGACAGTCTACTGACACACGGTCGGATGGTTGTCATTGGACGGGTTAATGAAGATGATTCACACTTCGTCTGGTAACATTACCGCACTACAATGGCGTAACGACGGTTTTTTTTTGTTCCCTCCCCCGCACAAGCTTTCAGTAGGATCCCCCCCCCCTCTTGACAGCTTCAGATAGAATCCCTGAACGCCTTCATTGGACTGGTAAGCTCTTCAACTCCCTCCCCTACGCACTGTAGGATTTCGTGGTATTATAGCTTACACCACAACCACACTTAACTTTTGACGAATTTCTAATATTATTTAAGCTCAAACTAAAACGGCTGAAATGGGAAAAAATGATATTTCACAGAAAATACTAAAGAGAAACTGCTTATCCTCATCTAACTGCAGTGTTGGACTTAAAGCTCCAATCATTATCTTCAATAAATCTTCAATCATTTATTTATTATTATGATGATTTTACTATCAATTCCATTACAACAAAATTAAATATTGTACCACATCATTTCTTATGAGTGGGTAAGTAATTAAGAACAAAGAACCTGTTGATATGTTGATTATTACAATCATGAAAAAAATGCATTTATATAAAACTTATCCATTATTTAAAGATGCATTAGAATACAACAGAAATGGTACTTCCGTTTATTTACAGTTTTTATTTTATTATTAACAAAAGAAGTCTGGAATCTCCGTAGTTTCATTTCGATGGAGTATTTGAGTTGTAAGGAGCCAGGTTCGAATCCTACCTATGACGTAAGGAACCTTTATCACGGCATTTCAATCAAAGGCGAGTTAGTCGGTCTCATACTAAAGTGGAGGGTTTTCTCCCTGAAACGTTGCTTTTCCTCAAAACAGGCAAACCGGTTCTATGAACACACACGTGTCTAGACATAGACTACTGTTGGATGAAAGGCAATGGGAAATCATCTCGTTCTATAATAATTCTCTAGTCAAGCAGCATTGCTACCCCAGTAATGATCAGGTTAAGGGAAAACACAACAAAATAAATTTAGAGTCTTAATAACATATATTTTTTAATTAAAACTATCTTTAAAAGCAGGTGTTTAGAGATCAACAAGAGTCTCGGTAGTTCACTCAATATCGACAATACCCTTTGGTTTTTAAAGAGCTAGGCCCGAATGTTGTGTAGGCCACAAAGAATCCTTATGTAGGACTTTTCAATTGAAGGTGTTAGTCAATCTCGTACTCAGAGAGGATTCTTTCCCGGAAACTTGCTTCGTCCGTAACCCTAACAACAACAACAACAACAACACATAAACATAGAGATGAGATGGAATGCATTTCTTCACGGCCTGTACCCTCTTTCTTAATTTTTATGATGCTGTCCTCTTTTGTATTTCACCATTCAACTTACGACGGTCATTTCCAAAGTTCTGCACACCGCGCATGCGTCGTCAATGAAATAGTTTCTATTTTCGTTTGTAAGGTGGACAGAGTACAGACATCATGTGCTTGTTTTCTATTTTTGGTGGTCTTATTCTGCAAAATTAGACTTCAAAATCAAAGAAAAAAATCTGAATCAAATCGAAACCTTACGCGGAAAAAAAAATCGGTTTTTCTTCCCAACTTATTTTTTTTTCTTCATCAGTTAAGTATGGTGATGGTGCAGAGGATCGCAACAACATCATGGTAGGTATCTTGCTTCCTTGAAGATCGGACACGTATTAAAGACGATCCAAGAATTGACAGACCATCGAAAACAACGGATGACACATCAATGTTATCATCGAGATTCTACTGGAAGAAAACTTACGTCAAATATATTACGAAATCGCGAACATTTCGACCACATCTTTTTACTGAATTCTGAATTAGATTTCGAAGAAGTAGAAAGTTGTTGCCATGTGAGTCACTGACAGATGACCGACAAATAATTAGCAAAAGGAATTGCTGTATCGGTATGAGTCTGAAAACGATCCATTTATGAACAGAAGTATGCTACAGACGAAACATGAATACGAGATTTTGAACTAAAACTGTGGAAAAATACTGCAATTGAGAAACATGTCTACAATACAGTAAGCTTATAAAACTATAAATTTAATTGTTGTCATACTAAATGACGTCATTGTACAATAATGATATTCTGAATGATATTTTTTTATGATTATTTCTGATCGTTTTCCTACTTGTCAGATACATCTTTGATTGTATAATTTAAAACAAGCAAAACAGTGATAAATGAGATTTGCACGCTAGATAGTCTACTGACACACGGTCGGATGATTGTCCAGTGTCCAACCATCCGTCGGATGATTGGACCTCTTTTCATAAAATAAAAAATAAAAAAATAAATAAATAAAATGGGGTCAAGAATCGAAATATGAGATGATATAGACAGACAGAACTGAGTTTAGCAAAATATCTTATGGATTTGTGGCTAGAAACCTCCTTTTGCATTACGATGCGAAGTCACATGTTTCACGCGAAGTATCTAATTTTATGAAGAAGAAAAAAAATCCTCCACTTTGACGGTACGTAACATAGCAATTTTTACCATAGTAATATGATTAGAATTAATTTTAAAACACTTTACTGCGTCGTAAACTGAGCAATACAGGACTATTATTATTCTTTACAAATAGGTCTTCATAAAACTGTTTTGTTTGGCATTCATTCTAATTTCATATAATTTAAAAAAATACTTAGAAATAATAGTTTAAATGATATTTTTATTTATAATAAATAAATTAATTTTTTAAAATATTTAAAATATTTTCTAAAATTAAAAAAAAATTACACACCTTTAAATTTTCTACATCAAACTATAATAATTTATTTATGGCAAAGTGTTCTGTTGTATTCTCATTTAAGTGTTGATATGATATGATATGTCTTTTAAATGCGAGCTTGTTATAGATTGGTTACATACATGTTATATTATATTATATTATATTATTTTTCGTACCTATTGTTTGAAGCTTAAATATTCGGAAAGAGTGACCCAATGAAAAATATTAAGGATCTTCACGGTATGATATGATATGATATGATATTTCAATCAATGGATGGTGTTTCCATCAACAGAGCTCTTTTAAAGTGAACTCACTGCAAACAGTGAACGTATTTGAATAATGTCCAGTCATCTTTACCAAGTCATTGCTAATAATGAATCATTGGAACCATCGATCACAGAGAATTGATGTTATTAAACAATTGTAATTCAGTTTGGTTTCTAAATGATTGTCGCTAATTAAATATTAATTTGGCCTTTCATGTTCTGCTGCAACAAATTTGATTGATAGGTATGAACAGTTAATCATTGTGTGCTTAGAGTTGTCGCGCATATTTTTCTCATTTAGTCGATTCTATGTAATTACAGATAGCGTTACGTATAGTCGCATATTGTCAATGTATTTTGGAATGCTTTCGTTTCCAGTCGCTGTGGGCTACCAACAGATACTTTGCTGAAAGATAATAAAGTGGAGTGATGTAAATAAAACAAAAAAAATGTCGATGATAATGGCATTGCACCCATGGGAATGGCTGATGATGAAGGAACGAGATATAAGTATTCTTTTGGTCTAAATGGTGTGGCTTTTGGGTCTCGCTTAAATTTATGTTTGGCTTCCGAGGTGTACTAAACAATAGTTGGGTTGATTACTTAAGTAATTTGTATGGAAGTGGGTGTTAAAAAGAAGAAGAAGTAAGGAATGATCGTAGACAGTAATGAGGATATTTCTGATACACCCGTTTGGGTTTTTACAAAATCTATAGCGAATTTATACTCTTACACATATAAGTTTGTTTTTCCTAATTTTATCCAATTGATAAAATTGGAAGAGTTTTTCAAGGCATTTTAATAGAGAGAGTAAATACCAAATTTAAGTAAATCGCATCTAGACAATGAAATGATTACAATCGTTTTGGATTAATTTATCAATAATAAGGAAATGATTAAAATCAAAATGAAAATACATTAGTAATTTCGTATCTTAAATTTATTTATAGTAATTTATATCTTAAATCACAATTTTTATTACATTTCATCAATCAATAGCAGAGTTCAGTTTGTATGCGTGTAAATGGTCAGATCAATTGCAAAATTGGACTGACCACAAATTTTTGTAACGATTCTAAACATCATACGTGAGTAATATACACTATGTTAACAAAAATATTTGGACACCTACTTGTGGTAAAAAAAAAAAAAAAAAAAAAAAAAGCGTTTTAATTGCATTTTTAGTACCGAGTGGGACCACCTTTGGCCTGGATGACAGCAATATCCTTCGCAGAATATGCTTTCAACCAATTTCTGATACGTCGTAACAGAAATATTCTTATATTCCTCACGCAAAGATACTCCCATTGCTGATGACGGCCGCTGTTGTCTGGAGCGAATTCGGCGTTCTAATTTGTCCCAAATATGTTCGATGGGAGTTAAGGTGTGGACGACTCTGAGTCAGCCAGTCTCCAATACTTCAACGTTGTTTTCTGGAAACCACGCAGCTCAGTAGAGCACGGAGCATTGTTGAAACATGCAAGGATCAATGCCGAAATACTTTCACAGAGCGTTGGAAGCATGAAGTTTTCCAAGATGTTTAGGCAGCCATGAGACGTGATGTGTGGCTTGTTCTCAGCAGCTCTGCCGTAGTAACCTACGACATGCAACTCTCTTGTGGACAGTTCTAGTACTGACAGATGTTCGTGCAGCATTTTCCAGGTTGACTGTGAGGTCCGTTGCTGATGACGTGTGGGGGATGATCGAACATTCCGAGACAGATCTCGGTCAGTGAGTGTAGGTGGCCTCGCAGGGCATTTTCCTGCTGTGGTAGCACCACCAGCTTTCTATCTACGAATGATATAAGTAACGGTGGATTTCCGTATGCTGAGACGGGTAGCAATGTCACGGATAGAAAGATCAATGACGTGACACCCAACTACCATCCCACGTTCGAAGTCAGCTGAACATGGCATCCTCACATCGAGTGCAGTGTAAAACATGCAGCACATCCCACCTTTTATTACCAGACTTACGCAGACACTCCCTGAATATTTGCATGTGGTAGGATCCGAAATTTGCTTTCACGTAAGGTATCCAACTACTTTTGTCAACGTAGTGTACAAATCTAGGACGCAAACATCTTTATAATGTATTTTTTTTTGTTTGTTTTTCATCTGAAGGTGAGTTAACCAGTCTTGTACGAATGTGAAAGGGTGCCCCCACCTCATCCCGAAATTGGAATTTTTCACCATTGCCGCAAAATTTCGAACTCTTTCTGGTTTTTTTCTTGCAAGAAAGTAATGTCAGACTTAACTGCAGGTGAAGATTGCATTGCACGCAGAGCGATTATTAAGTTTCATGCATTGTGTGCTGTTAATGCACGTGTATTTAGTAATTTGAGAAATAGCAAGGCCATTCATTGTTTATTTTAATCTCCAAAATGCTTAGATACAATTTGGACCTGTTGGGTGAGAATGATTCTTCGGAGTGAATTCAGCGAGGCTGAGCTCATTCCAAATTTTTTTCAGCTTTTGCTGGTAATGGTCATCCTTTTAAAACATTCAAATAATTATTTTGTGAGCTATAATTGATTTCTTTTTCTTAATTCAGTGGTGGGTTTCGTCTTCGGGCTGCTAACTTTCCAAATATGAACAATTGTTGATATTTGGAAAAGTCTTAGCAAACCGCGCATGTATGTCCCCTTTTTCTTCAGTTGCATTCCTTGCTATCACTTTTCGTTTGTAATTACGTCCCCATACAAAAAAAAAAAAAAAAAAAAAAAAGTCACCACTGGTCTGAGCAGTAAGATGCTGTAGCCAATGCCTCGTGCTATATAAGCTTCTTATATTTCTCCCCTTATAAAATATGGATGGTCCTGTCTCCTTCCATCATCTTGAAATTAACTATAGCCTTTTTTTTTTTTTTTCACCTTAATACAAATTAATATTTTTTATACAAATACATTACATTCTTCGTGTTCAAGAATGATATTGACCAATAGAACGAATATATATATATTTAAAAAGTGATTAATATTTATCACTAGCGTGAATTTTCTTTAAAAATTCTTATTTTTAATCGCGTCGAAAAATTCACTACAATTTAGTTCACTATTAAGTTTGCAGTGCAATACAGCTTTTACTGTTGATTCAGCCATTCTACCTCTTTCTTCAGACCACATGTTGTTCATTATTGAGAATATCCTTTCAACGGGTGAAGATGTGCCTGGCAAGCTGAAAATGTATTCTATAATTTGGACAAGATTGGGCATGAAATGTTATTTTCTTTGAAATGATTGAATAGTTGTATCCATTTTTCTTCGCAACTTGTATTTTTCAAAATGTCATAGTTTGCCGACCAAAAAGCTTTTGCAATCACCACTTCATCACAACAGTTCATCCATGTTTATTGCATTATTCGCAAGCGTTTCATTAATTTTTTCACGTGAAGCTTCGATTTCCGACCAAGTTAATTCATTGTTGTTTATCCAAGTAAAAGATTCTCCTCCACCAAAACTGTTTTCCCAAAGCTCAATGTAAGAAAGACATCGGTCATAAAATTTTGCAAACTCTCGTAGTATTGTATTAATATTTCCATTATTTTCCAGTATTCTAAAAAAGCTTTTTTGCTTCTTGAGGTATAAATTTATTATCACGCCTTTCCACAAGATTTGTTTTTAATTTTCTCTCCTCTCCGTTTTACACCCCAAAATTGGTATTGCAGTTATCTCCACAAAATTCAATTATTTTTGTTTCCAATCCAATTTTTTTTTGTTATATTATGAGTTTTCATAACTGACATTAAATGGTTTGTCAGTATTTCTGCATTTTCACCGGGAACTGATTGAAAGTCTAAGAGTTTAACTTTTACTCCACAATCTGGTGCAAAATACCGCACAACACATGGCACGGTTTTAATTTCTTTCCTGTTGGAAGAATCAATTGATATTATCACAAATGTTTTGTTTAAATCTTCACAAAGTTGCTGAAACAACAGAGGCTCAATCACATTAACAATGACAGCTTCACATTTTGTTCTACCGAGTCTAAACTTTGTTTCAAAAAGCTTTGATATCAATTTAGATGAACAATCGGAAGACTTAAAGCTGAGATTGTGAATAGCAACTTGAAATGCAAAAGTTACTTTAGCAACTATTAAAAATTCTTTGTCGCTTGGATCGGCACCTTTAAAATATGACAATATCTTTGAGGAAGTTCCTGCCGCTGCTAGACTAGCCTTATGTTTCGCACATGTCAAGTGATTTTTTATGTCCGAACGCCCACCATGAGCCACAGAAAATTCTGAAGAGCATTTTTCACATTTCACTTTGTCAATAGGACCACAAACGTTTTTCAAAAACGGAAAATCCTTTTTTAATTCATCCGTAAATAACCGGGACAAAATGACAAACTGGCCGGGACCATACCTTCACACCGGGACGTATGGTTCTTAAAAGAACCGGGAGATGGACTGAGTCCTTGATTCTTTATCCCGTCATCTGAATGAAGAAAATCTGTGTGGATGGGGTGTTATTGAGCTAAAAGCTCTAGTCATAGCTGAGTATGAAGCTTGACGCTTTTCATATTCCCTGTTGTCTGTTTCGGGAGCAGTGATGGGAGAGATTTGTGAGCTATTTTAGCTCGCCCTGAGTGGGAAGAAGTAGTTATTCGTTGATGAGTGTTAGGATGGTTTTCGGTCTTTTATGTTTCCAGCGGTCATTACCGTCATAGTTTCCGGCTTGCTGTCTTAGTTGGTTTGGATGCGTAGATGTCTTCATAAAGAATTTTTCTGCTAGGGAGCGTAGTAGTGGAGAGATGTAGGGGATATTTATGTCCCGGTGGATCTGGGCGTTCCTGATGAACCACGGGGCGTCCAGAATCATTCGCAGGCACTTGTTCTGTAGTCTTTGTAACTTGAGGATGTTTGTCTTGCAGGTATGGCTCCAGGCTGGGGAGGCGTATATGATTGTGGGACGGATCACTGTCTTGTACAGTAGTATTTTGTTTCTCGTGCTTAGTTTGCCGTGTCTGTTGATCAAAGGGTACAGCTGGGCGATAACTTTTGAAGCTTTGGTGCATGTGCTTTTGATGTGGGTGTTGAAGCATAATCGTTTGTCGAGAAGTATTCCGAGGTATTTTGCTTCAGTTTTCCAGGGAATTTTTGAGTTGAACAGGGTGATGTCTCCTTTGGGGCGATGCTCGTCTTCTTGTGAAGAGTGTCGATGTGGTTTTCTGGGTGTTTAATTGAAGTCGCCAGTCTGTAAACCATTTCTCTAGATTCAGAATGATGTCTTGTAGTTTTTTGGTTACGAGATGTGGTTGGCGGGATCTGGCTAGTATAGCCGTGTCATCTGCATAAAGGGCGATGGTGGATGTGAGAGGATTTTGAGGGATGTCTGCCATAGATGTCGAACAGGATCGGGGCTAGCAGTGATCCTTGAGGAACTCCAGCGAGGATTTTCCGTTGGGTTGAGACTGTTTTATTGATTTTGACTTGCATCCTCCTGTTTGAGAGGTATGATTTGATCAGGTGTATCATGTTTAGTGGAAGGTTTGCGATGATAAGTTTGTAGAGGAGGCCTTGGTGCCAGATCTTATCGAAGGCTTTTGAGATGTCTAGAAAGACGGCTCCGGTGTGCTGATTCCAATTGAATCCTGTGGTGATGTATTCTACCAGTCTATGGATCTGTTGGGTGGTGCTGTGATTTTGACGGAAGCCGAATTGTTCTTCTGGAACGATATTTAATTGGTTGACATGATCTTGGAGTCTGATGAGGATGATTTTCTCTGCTATTTTTCCTAAGTTGGATAGCAGGCTGATGGGACGGTAATTTTCAGGTAGGTGTGGGTCTTTGCCTGGTTTGTGAATTGGGATGATGTCAGCTATTTTTCTATGACTGGGGGAAGTGCTGCCATTTGAGGATGAGTTTATCTAGTTTGGGAGTAATCTAGTTTTGTTCATTAACAAGATTGATAAGATGGTTTGAGTTTCTTTTAGAAATCTTTTTGTGGAGTTTGGTGAAGGGTTTGACTTACTGCATGTTTGCCAATGAGGCTGTGATGACTGTTGTCATGTTTGGAAGAATTTGGTCCTGCTGGATATCTTTGAATGGGCGGGCTACTTCGGCGTATGTCCTGCTTCGACAGTGGCTTTCCAGACTGTTGGTATTTTCTATTTGTGAGAGCTGGTGTTTTGTTGGGTGTCAGGCAACTGGAGAGCCGTCGACTCTCTGGTGTCTGTGGACAGGGTTGAGAGATCTGTTTCCTTTTGTTGTCTGTTTTGTTCTTAGGGTAGTGACTGCAGTCTCTGTAGTTTGCCTGGTGGAGGCCCCCGCAGTTCGCGCATTTGGCTGGTGAGGTCCTGGGTTTTAAGGAGGTTGCTGTGGGTTTTGTCCACATTAGAGGCATTTGTAGTCTGCTCTGCAGAGTTTCTGTGCGTGTCCGTATTTCTGACATCTGTGGTATTGGCCCAACGAGGCTCTTTTCCTTAGTGGTTCAGTTGTGATTTTCAGACCACAGTTCGTTGTTATGTTGTATATGTTCTTGTGTGTGTTAGGTATCTCTACGAGTACTAGGGGCATTGGACTCTTGTCGGCCCGCAACATTTTGCTGACCTTGACACGTGGGAGATCATGGAGGGGGGGGTCTTCAGTTATTTCATCTGTGCAGATGTTTTCTGTTACTCCCCTGAGTACAACTTTTAGGTTTTTCTCTGACTTCAGTGAGTAAGTATGATATTTAACATCTATGGGGACGTATGGTCCTTAATTGTCCTTAAAAGAACTGGCTTAAAGATGCGAAGCAAAAATGCTAAGGTATTATTGAGCTATATAAGGCTCTGATCATGGCAGGAGGGTAACAGCAATAGCCGAGCCTCAGTTAAAACTTCATTGGCTACAGCATTGCCATCCATTATTCCCCAAGGGTATTAATCATTAATCACCGCACCTTATGAATAAGTAAAGCCGTCTCTAAAAATTCGGACGATCCCTAGGCCACTCAATTGTGGGCGAAAGACCGTCCGTCTCAGCGTTGGCTCCGCTCAGTGATGGCCTTCCACCCACCACCACCGAGCAGAACCGCTCATATTCCGAAGAAAAGCATTCACTGACAAAGCCCCTCACCAGGCCGTGCCGGAGAACACCTTCCCCGGAGACTCAAATTGCTCCCTTAAGGCAAAACCTTAAGAGAGCGTACTCATATTATTAGCAATAGCCGAACCTCAGTTAGAGCTTCATTGGTTACAGCATTGCCATCCATTACCCTTCAAGAGTATTATTAATCATTAATCTTAATCACCGTACCTCACGGTCGATTCCTCGTTCCTATCCCACTGGGGACGTTTGGTCCTTATAAGTCCTGGCTTAAAGGTTCGAAGCAAGAATGCTTTTCATCTTCCCCGTTATCTGTAGAGGACAGTGTAGGGATAAGGTGTTATGAGCTATTCTTAAAGCTCTGATCATGGCAGGAGGGTAACAACAATAGCCGAGCCTCAGTTAGAACTTCTTTGGTCCATTTATCCTCCCTAGAACCAGGGACGTATAAGTAAGCC
The DNA here is from genome assembly GCF_054136105.1 of Typopeltis vanoorti. Classification (NCBI taxonomy): domain Eukaryota; kingdom Metazoa; phylum Arthropoda; class Arachnida; order Uropygi; family Thelyphonidae; genus Typopeltis; species Typopeltis vanoorti. Next base: position 58,518,290 of record NC_143562.1, read on the forward strand.
TACACGTAGATATAATTAGAAAGTTATATTAATAACGAAAAGGTGTCTTTAATAATTTTTATATCTTCAAAATTCATTTAATTAGTAAAATATTTTGAAAATATAACAGTTACTACATAAATTGCTTTTAAGTTTATTTTAAAGATTTAATTCTAATGATGAGTTAAGTGTTATTTTATTATCCGGAATGACAAATATTATCCATATTTACCATTTCTGTCATCATCTTACTTCTAATAACATACTCAAATTTGACCAAGCAACTCTATAAAAGTTGATTAATACAAAATGACACACTTTATAATGTATTATGTTATTCAAACTTCTCTTAAATAATAAAATATTTTGAAAGAATTACTAATATATAATTTTCGCTTGCAGTGCATATAAATTAAATATCTAATTCTGTATTATTGTAATACATAAATAAACGCTTTCAGATGCAAGTAACCAGTCAACACACTAATGAGAAGAATGTCTCTTGCTTAGGTTACGAGATGAAATTAACGATAAATGTTTTTGTTAAGAATAAAGTTTCTTTGTAAAAATAATATTTCTTCTAATTTATTTAAATTTCTTTTTATATATGAAGATTATTAGTTTTATTTGCAATAATTTTAAAACAGTAAAAATAATTAATGATAAAGAATATATATAAATTCCTTTTTCGGTAGAACTTCTTTCCACACGCGTAGCTCGTTTATGAACTGTTTCATTATTCCAATGAATGTTATTCCGATAAAAATAAATATAAATAGATATGGTGTGAATTAAGAGAGAACAGCCTGCATAGATAAGTTAAAAGATAGACAGCGAAGCTATAAAGACAGAAATGTCTGTCTATAGACGGATGGAGATGGAATTCTAGATAGAAATGTGAAAGGCAGGACTTGAAGTGACGAAGGAAGGCAGCCAGCCAGACTGGAAAGGGCGGTGCTATGAATTATACATCAGAAGTTAACAAACGTTCTCGGCGATCAATATTCAACAGGGAAGCTCAGTTTATTATTATTGTTGCAATGAACTGTTGTAAGTGGTGCACGCGCGGCATTATCATAATACTGTTTACGGGGTTGAGTGGGAAACTGCTGTTCTCGCATCCTCTTAACAAAGAGGTCACAATCTAAAACAAATAAGGTCACTTACTGGAGGATATCAGAGCGACTTACTTTACTAAATGCAACTCCTTCGAGGTGGGCAATCAGGTGAAGAGAATCGGGGTGGCGTTAATTGCTCGATATATGCCGTACTAATCGTCACTTTATGCATAATGCGGGTGGCGCTCGCTCCTCTCATCCCCCCCCCCCCCCCCCGCGCTACTGTGTGGGATGAAGATTCGCTAGGGAAAACGACAAATGGCTGTTGCTATCACCTGTAAGAATTGACTCTTCTGTTAATCTTTTATTAATCTTTTGAACTCCATTATTCAGAGGACAATACTTTGAAAGCAGGTTCGGATGGACTGCCCATAAAGCCCAAAGAAAGAGAAATGCAGACAAAATCAGGTCACTGGATATAATTGCGTGACCAGATGATGACGAAGAGGAATATGACATTATGTATGATCCTCCAGCGATCATATATTACGTCATAGATGTTGTTAATTAACAATTTTTGTGGTACGTGATCTTCAGTCGTACAAATATTGCATAGAAAATAATTTATTAACATATTATCCTTAAAAATGAGGTCAGAAAGGATCGTAATCTTAAAAAATGACTGTTTATGTGGGACTGAGATCAAGAAGATATTCTATTTATAGACAAATCAAATTTAGAAATAGAATGTGTAAGGTGGTGTAATGGAAGGGCTTGCTAGACTTGCGAGAGGGAGGAGGGGTATGGGTTTTTTAAAAATTTGGATAGCAAGTAATAAAAAAAAAAGCTGCACAAATATAGGATGTACTAAATTTACTCTATTTATTTGAAGATTTTACATCTTTCCCAAAGAAAACAAATCTAGGTTACAAATAAACGAATTACAGAACGTATACAAGCGATTATGTCACTTTAAACTTAAGTTTTCGAAATGTAAGACAACGTCCTTTCCTGAGCTGAATTTAAAGATTAATAAGCAAACTCATTTTGAAATATGGTTGTTTCAAAATTAGACATTTTCTATTGACATGCAATTTAAATATAATTATTTAGTCTACTTAAGTGTGTGCCTACGATGAGCAGTATTCGTTAAACTGGGTTTAGGAGTAAAACTCATCCATATTTTTAAATATAATTAAAAATTCTCTATTGAATTAAATTAATAACATAAAAACTAATCCATTTATGTGAATGGATTAGTTTTTATGTTATTAATTTAATTTAACTAATCTCTATCTGGAGGAGTTCCGATTTATTTCCTGGGGGATAACGATTTGCTGGAATCCTGGCATACTCTTTGTCGGGAGGCCTCAATTTTTCTGCTACATCTTAGAATGCAAGTATTTTTTTTTTTTTTAGATAGGAGGAGAAGAAGTTTAGAATGTTTTAAAGAGATGGGTACTCACCATTTATATCTGGTCTCTTTCACTGTAACATTCTAATTTCTCTTGTTATCAATCTTCCACGGTTCTTAAGGGATCCTTGAGCGCACATAACCTTCCGCGGTATCCTTGAAGTTCGTGACCACGATTCCAGGGTAAAGTGGTTGGCCCTATGCCTATAAGTGTCCTTTCTATATCGACTAACTGGCTTGCCTGATGAGAAACCAAAAGCGTTTCCGAGTGACGAAAATAAATAAATAAAGACCGGTCCCCCCCCCCCACACACACACACGACTAACTAAACTAACTAACCTTCACCTTGAAAGTCCTGATAAAGATATAAATATCGTTAATAATCCATTTTATCTGATTTCTACGAAAGGAAACACTGCTAAACGTCTTTTTGTTATATCTGTTAGTTACTTGATCTCGGACTACTTCGTTAATCAAATGAAAAAAAAAAAAAGGACAACATGTCATTCATTTTTGTGTGAGAACGACTTAACATCCCCTGTTAAAAGAAATTGTTCGCATCCGCGATAGGATGCCCTGATTCCAATTTAGATTTTTTTTCAACTAAACGGTGTTTAACAACAGAATTCCGGATATAAATATTTTTTTAATTTTTTTAAAGGTTATCAGGTACCTATGTTTAACCACAGATTATTAAACAGTTATCAGGGTTAAATATTCCTCGTCGTGTAACTCAGTATAAAACATGTTATAACAAGTACACATATTGAGTTGTATAAAGATAACGGATAGAAATGATCGTATAGGCTGTGCCAGATTTCACAATATGCACAGTTGGTAGGGTTATTAAGCTTAAAGAACTTACCCCACAGGTTAGGTAATATCATTAAAAGCAAAACCAAAGTAATAAATAAAATGTCAAATATTTATTTTCGAGTTATTTTCTGAAAAAGGAAAAAAAAATTATTTTTCAGAAAACCCTAATGAAAATTTGTATAAAAAAACATCAGGATGGAATTACGACAATTAACCATGACCTGCAAAATATTTTAATCACGAGAACATACGATCCGTAATATTATAAATAATAAAGTAATATAACTGTTCTAGAAATAAGTCAATTTAATAAAAAATAATAAATAATAAATAAAAAATATTCCTCCATTCGCTGAAGATCCCCCCCCCCCCAAAAAAAAACGACATCTAATACATGTTATAAATGTTGCTTTAGAGAACCCCTACAAATTTTCTCGGAACCCTAGGATTCCACACAACACAGTTCGTTAAACAAACACTTTTAGCTTATCTAATTCATCATTATGTATAATGACCAGGAAAGATCATTATTTGCATAGAATTCTCTTGCATATTCAAAAAGGTGGTGATTATAGTGAGTCCTATACTTCTCCTCACAACAACAGCAACAACAAAAATAATAATAATAAATTAAAAAATAAACAAAAGGAGGTTATTATATACATAATGGAAGAAAGTTATGTATTCATATTTTTTTTCGAAGATGCTGAGACATTCCTCTCCCCAATAAGTAAATAAGATCAAAATAAATAAATAAAAAATAATCTTGTTAAAAATCGAAAAACGAACATAATTTAAAAACCAAAAAAAAATATTCAGTTCATTTTAATTTGACATCATTATATACACTGATAGATAGAAAAAAAAAATCTACAATTGACGCGATTAAGAATTGAACAGTCCAATTACGTTTGTCTCTTCTTTCCCTTCCTATTAAAGTCGGTTATGTTTTAAAACAGTGGACAGACAAAATTTTGCGTTTTTCTATAAACGCCCGACCAGTAGCGCTTTACATCTGCACTTCCCCCGCATTCAGCGTTCATCCGGCGGCTGTAAACGTACGAAAGGACTACCGTTGGAGAATTCGGTTCTCTCTCTCTCTCTCTCTCACACACACACACTCTGACACACCTGCAGAATCAGCCGACCAGCTGCTGATAGTCTACCGGTTGCTAAGCTACAACCACGTGGCATAAGTGCAGCTGCTAACATTGTTAACCAACACTACAGCTTTTACTGACAAGCAACCCTGTAAACAGCCAAAAGTACGTTTAGGCCCGAAGAATGGCAGCCTCCAAATTGTACTACGTAGTTAGGATGCTCTCTCTCTCTCTCTCTCTCTCTCTCTCTCTCTTTCTTTCTTTCTCTCTTTGAGAGAGAGCATTCTAGCAGTTGAGTTACATATTTGTTTATATACGTCTTGGTTCCATTTATTATAAACATGTGTCTTTTATGCCTAGCAAAGACTCACGCAAAAACTCTAAATCCATTACATTTCAAAATAAGTTTTGAAAAAAAAAGGCGAATCAGCATTCTCGCCTTCCTATTTGAATTTAAAAGCATTTGAAAACTACTTTTTCCAGAAAAAGTCATAAAAGTAGTTCGGATACCCGCCGCCAGGGGTCGCTGCGGCCGGCAGTTAAAACGATACACAAAAAATCTTGAAGCAACAAAACCTATTCGGAAAAAAAACTTGGCATCAAAAATCATATTTCAAATAATTCAGAAAAAAATAATATTTGCAGTTCAGATCACGTGATATGCTTAAACGCTACAAAAGTGCTTTCAAAGATATTTAAACGATTCATTTCTATTGCATTTGTAAAAAGACAATATCATCAAGTGTAGTATTTGTAGCCGCAACAATGATCCGAACTAAACCAATAATCTTTTGACGTCATTGTTGGCGAGTAAACAATTGACCAGAATTGGTAGTTTGCTTTGCTTTGAGGTCGTATCGATCCAGACGGTTGGCTGGAGCCGGTCAGAGACGATCCAACTGGCTGACTTGTCATTAGAAGGTAGCACATACCATCGTAATCTCACACCGACCACTTAACTTCCACAGTAATCACTAAATGAGCGATGGCAATGAGCTATGCGAGTGGGTGAGCTCTTAAGGCATCCATAAAATCTTTTCTTGGAACTTCGTGTGGTTTTATTTAATAGCATTACACTTTGTGAGTATTCTATATAATATTAATAACGCCATGATGTTCCTGTTTTTGGTTTTGTAGCGCAGATGATAGTTTTCAAGTCTACAGATGTTATGAACCACCTGTTTCCCCTTCAAAACTATGATAAAGGTCGTTGTTAGTTTATTATCACATCCGCGATTGGCACTACTATTATATTTATATTTTATAATAAAGGAGAACGCAAGTACTATGCCCCCAAAGCTAATATTATAATCTGTTAACTTTTATTCATTAATATGCGAATATTCATAGTTTAGTTCTTTTAAAGCACAAAAAAAAAACAATAATTAAATTGTAAGTTTCAATAATCACAAGTTTTATTTATTTATTATTTTTTTTTATTTTAAGTGGACGAACTTTATCATTGTTGAATGTGTATAGAGAATAACAAATCATTTCAACAATGCCATTGTGTTTCCATAAATAACTATCAACAGCGACATCTACCGGAGAGAAGTATAAAAACTTGTTATTTCAAAAAACACAAACTCAATGATATTCATAAGTATTATCATGCGGTTTGTTGAAAAGTAAGTTATGTTTTTTTGTTTATTACGTAAAGGTAAAAAAAAAAAGGTGATTGGCTAATTTGGCTCACTTGGAACAATTAGCCAGCTAAGCACCAGGAAGTGAGTAGAATAACTGGTCCAATCAACTTACACGGTGAATATAGTTTTTTCTTATCCTTTTGTTCTTCCAGAAGACAATGACCCGACACCACATCCCGGGGGTGTAGCCGACACCAGAAGACAGCTATGGCGACGGCTATGGAAAGGCATGTCCAACAGACCAACGAGCGACTACAGTGTATTAAAGAGGTGAGTATTGTCGTCAACACCTATGAGGTGCTTTCTGTTTGTCTACCGCTGACATTGTTACGGAGGTTGCGTTTGTCCAGCATGCATGGCACGTTGTTGTTATATCCTAAATGGTATTTTGTGTGCGTGTGTTTACTAAAAAAAAAAAAGTTTAATATTATAGATCTATATTAAGTGCTCATAAAGAAATTAATATTAGCAATATCTTATTTTTTTAAAGTGAAATATCGCTAGGGGGCACCACTGTTTGAAAGATGTTTTTAGGAAGGTTAAAGACTACTAGGGGGCACCACTGTTTGCTTATCCAAAAAGTTAAAATATTCCGCTTTTTTTTGTATTTATATACACCGACTAACAAAAAGTATAGGACCACCACTTAAAAAAGGGAATGAATCCAAGTGCAATACTGATTTAACCCATACTAAAGCACGTCGTTCCTAACATTGATAAATATTTAAAAAACAAATAAAGTTGTTTTTATGCTGTCTGGATACTTTTCTCCCTCTGTTTCTATTCGCGAAACTTGTCTTACCGGTCCGTTTTCGTCGCACGTGCCAAATGTCTCATGCGTCGATAGTTCTTCTTCCCTAATTATATTGCAGCTGGGTTAGTGGATTCGTCTATAATTAGTGAATAATGAACTTACTTTAGTGTTATCTTATCTAACCCACCTGGAGACACTACAATCAATTAGTTTATCTCAGTCCCAGATGGTCGGGTTTTTGACTCCTTTTTACATCGGAGACTTGATTTTTCGGAGTGTTTTATGTGACGACAATACGGCCGTGAACACGCACGCATCTGAATTCTGTCAAGCAGTAACCATTAAAAGGGCACTCTTACAGGTCATTGTACTAGAACCATATCGGTAAGATAAGGCAGATTTTCCGGGAGGATTAAGAAACTCGATACCCCCCCCCCCCGCACCCACACCATCTTCGGTTACTGCACCATATTGTAATCATTCATTATCAAGTCCACATCTTCATTTTTCTCCATTTCTCATTCTTCCCTTTTTTTTTTCCTTCCTGGGTTTGTTTTTTAGCGTTTCTATTTTTGTCTTCTCTTGAATCGCTTCATTCTCTGTTCTACTCTATCATTCGCTTTATTCTTCGTCTTCTGTTTTCTTAGAGGAATTTCAACATGCTATTATACTAACAGTTTCGACGGCTGGGTTCGAATCCCGTATGCCATGCGAAAAATCTTTATCAGGGCTTTTCCATTAAAAGTGAGTTAATCGTATGGAGGTAACAAAGATTTTTTTCCCCGAAAAAACAACAAAAAAACAGGGGGTTTCGGTCTTGAAAACAAGCAAACTGGCCCCTTAATTACACACATATCTACAGACAAAAATACTTACCCTTAGAGGTATGCAGCAGAAGAGGGGCAAGTGGGGGTGCATTAATTGTCTAAAACTGCAAATTAACCCCTAACCCCACCCCCTTCTCTCTATTCATATTTATATGTTTATATATTCATTTCCTGTTTATCTACGCATATTCATAAATAACTAAATATATATATATATATATTTATTTATGTATATTCATGTCTTTTCTTCTCTCTTTATCTTTCTATCTTCGCATTTTTATTTATTTTTTCTGTCTGGTTCGAATCCGTCAAGGATTCCATATTTCTAAGGACTCTTCAGAAGAAGGGTGAGTTAGCCGGGCTCATACGGGGGAGTAAGGATTTTTCCCGAAAAAGGGAAAGTCCAATTTATTTTTTCTTTCACTTTCTTTTATTTTCCTCTACTTATTTCTATTATTTCTCCTGTTTTTCCCTTTATTTCCCTTTATCCTATTCCCCCCCCCCCCTTCCTACGTCGTCATTGTCTCTAAACACACCGTATTTTGTCTTGTCTATTTACAGATCATGTATCGAAGATATTTTGTGTCGATACTGTGTGTTGGTTCTAAGCACGCTTTGCGGACATGCTACTCTGGTACCACCGGGTCTAAGTGACGTTAGGGAGAATCTGCGTGTACTTGATGCTTGGAAAGGAGTCACGAACGTTTTAGACTGTTAGGGCTAGTTGAAGAAGAAATCAGAAGGGAGGCACGCATTTGACACACACACAAAGTAGATGCCCGTAATCTGCTCCCATAGATTATCCTGAGGCAGGCCAAATAAACACAGGACGATTCTGTCCTTTCGACACTTATAAACAATTAATCGTTTGCGGTTTGCATATTTTGTTACTTTAATTTTGACTATAAAATACACCTTAGTAAAGTAAAAAAAAAAATAATAAATAATAATAATAAATAATGAAAATGATAAATTTCAAAAAAATATTGCTTATCCAAAAACTACGTTCGGTTTAGATTTTTTTTGTGCATAAAGATAACTGTTTGGAGTTCAATTGAAACAGGAGAGCCATTTATATTCAGTTTTTATAATAATAACAATTATTATTATAATATTAATGATTCTCTTGCGTAAAGAGCGACATTTCTATTAATAAACATAATTATTGTAGCTTTGTAAGCAAACACATGATTAAAATATTTAACGCATGCGCATTATTTTAATTTATTCCAAGAAGGTTGATATAGCGTTATTATTTAACGCATGCGCAGTACTTTATTTCAAGAAGAGGTTGATTTTACAAAACACGTGATTATTATTTAGCGCATGCGCATTGCTTCTTTAATTTATTTCAAGAAGAGGTTGATTTTGCAAAACGCGTAACTTTTGCAAAACACGTTAACTAACGCATGCGCATTATTCTATTTTAATATATTTCAAGAAAAGATAGCTTGGTTTTGTATTATGCAGATATTTGCTTTTCAACTGAATTTGGTTTCTGACTTTAGCTACTGTAATTGATCTAGGGAGACTAGATCAATTATATTAGGGAGAAGTTTTATCCGGGTACTTAATTCACAGCAATCGCACATAAAAATAACTTCTTATAAAGGAAGGGAGGATAAAATAATGCTAGGTTCTTTCGAATTTATTTATTTTTCACCTTTTTTTTTTTTTTGCTATGAAAACCAACCATCTTAAGTTTTCCAGTGGATCCTTATCTCAATTGTATAGGAAACAATACTGACCTACTACCCGATCTGCTTAACTATTTCTTTGGAGCGGCTATTTATCTTTCCGAACCATATATTACTCGTCTGTCATCGCTGACACTATTGATTTCACACTCCTTTCGGTCATGTTTTACTTTATGCTCCCTTGTCATATCAGTTAACTTTTCTTTCTCCCCACGTCCCACCCCACAAGTACGTATACAGTCCCTCTTTAAGGCCTCATTGCCATCCCCCCCCCTCTAGATCTATTGTTACATTTCAAGGACACACACACACTAAACGAATTAATAAAAAAAAAAATATTGGAATATTTATCATAAGAGGGCGCTACGGTAGTACTTTTACTATTTCATACTAAATAGGATTGTTTCATCTTACGGCTGATGTCAGTCATAGCGAGAGGCTTCCGTTCTGATCGTCGACACAGGCTGGAAGAAGTATCTATGGCAACGCAATAGCAAACATTATAAAGATTGATAGCCCAGTGGCCCAGCTTGTCATTCCCCATCAGACGTCTGCTAGCCCAGCCACGGCCTCGCATGTGTGTGTGTGGATGTGTATGCGCGCGCGCGCGCGCTAGAGAACTGCGTACACCACAGTCACTTCCACAAACAGGCATTGGTCGGGTGTCGCTCTCTCTTGTCACAGTTCACTTCTTCGGCCTTATCGATTGAATACTGCCTTACGGAAAGAGGTGGAAGAGGTATATGGAAGGTGTGTGTGTGTGCTTTAAGGGGGGGGGAGGTAGGGAGGGTTTAAGAGGAAGAAATAGGGAACCGAGATTGATTTGTAGGACACTTCTAGTCTGAGTTTATAAACATACGCATTGAGATGTCTACAGAAACTAAAGTCAGACCATATGCTTCCGTTTTCAGTCCGTTAGATCTCCCCCCCCCTCTCCTCTCAATCCCTACCAGTTGTTGACATCCACCCTTTATCAACAAACCGTGTAAAAACGGAACTATCCCAACATCCTGAATTTCTCTTTTAGATAGCATTTCTCTTATCCGATAGATGGCGCTAGGCCTACTTTACTTCGGAAGGAAAACATAAAAAGAGATGAACAGGAAAGTTGGTGGAAAACCAAACAGTCAATCAATCATTTTTGTAGTTGCCTTCTTTGCTATCTTTAGTGAGCCTGAGTTGGGCACACAAGTAAGGAAAATTCAGCTATGAAGTGAGCCCAAGTAACACTGGAAAAGGTGCAGTTTCAACTTAAGAAAATAGTTATTTTCTAGCTTATCTGGCTAATTTTCTCATTTTTAATAAAAAAAATAAAATAAGCAAAACAGCAACGCACAGATTGGAAGTCTTTCAATGCCTTCATATAATATAGTATGAATAATACTGTTATAAAATAAAGAAAATAACTTAGAAACATGTATTAAAATAAAAAAATAATTACATGATAATAGGGAATATTATAGATCCAGTCATATTTTATAACTAAATTTAAAGAAACTTAAAAAAAGTTTCGAAATATCATTGATCATATGAAATCTAACTTAGCATCAAAGTTTCTTTGGTCATACTATTTTGTTTATATTTAGCTATAAAATATAGCTGGATCTATAATATCCTTCAATATACTAACTTATTTTTACCATTTTAAGCTCTATACTTTTTAATAATAAAATAATTATTATATTGAAAAAAAATTTTTTCATCATGTTTTCCTATAAAAGACTTTTGAAGGGATTTTTTTTGGTAATGATTATATGTAAAAACGAAGAGCAAACGTTATGAGCTATTTGTTGAGCATTATGTAAGCTATTCGTTGAACATAGGTTAATTATACGTCATCTCATATTCTGGAACTGCATTGATGGGTGACTAAGTTTTAGGCCACGGAGCGAGTGACTGCTCATCTTCCCAAGTAGCGCCTGTAAATGTGGCTTTCCCGCCGAGCACAATTGAAACTCATCCTGTTGCCGGTACTCACAGATCAGTAGTAGTCGTGGGAGATGTAGAGCTTTCTGGGATGGGAGAGTACTAGTAGGAGGAGGAGGTGATTCGCTGCTTCTGCCTACAGTAGTAGGAGGGGGGGGGGTTGCTCTATTGATTAGCACCAAGTGGTCGATTTGTGAAATGGAGCATTGGCGGAGAGTACAACCGAGAATGGTACTACAGGAAGAAAAGAGGGAAAGATTTCCCTTAAAGACAGTCCGCCTACCTCTAAGCTGTGGATTTTGGTTAGCAGAAAAAGGAGAAAATCTAAACGCTAGAATGAAAACGTACCCAACTGATTTATAAAAGCCTATCCCTTTGGCTACTAGCTAGTATTTTTACTTTCTTTATTTCCCATTCGCTTAAAAGCTATCGAGTAAGCGAAATACTTTTTTTTTTTTTTGAAGTATAAACGATACGTGGATACTCAAGTAATGATACTTTTGGGTTTTACTGCATTTTTTCTTCTTCAGGCAATCGAATAAGCCACATCTACTACTAATAAATGTCCATGGTTAGCCTATTTGAACTTTCCATGGGGGGGGGGTTAAAGACACTTGTAGGTATAGGAAACGTTGTGTTATTATTGGCTTGGTTTCAGCGCCTACGTCTCTGTAGTTTTTTTTTTTTTGTTAACTCGGAGTATTACTTCCCACTTCCTTGCCAGGTGGATTGAACTGTTGCATGCTAGACTATAAACGCCAGCCAAGCAGAGACCGACACACAGTGAAGGAACTCTGGGAACCAAGGAGATATTATTCAGACTGGCAAAACTAATTATTAACATTAGGGCAGAGGATGCTCTTTAAGAGAGAACGAAAGGAGGAATGAGCTAAAACAGGGAATTGCATGCATATAAAGTAACCACCTTCTCGTTGCTACATATCTACGGGAATTGGTGAGCTGGGATTAGGCTGAAGCAATTAGGGTTTTTGAGGGAAATGTATTGTCTGGTAGTTGTGTGTTCTTGGGACGGTTTGTTCGTTATGAGGAATTAAATATCCGAATTTCCTGAAGGAGAAAACAGTAAATTTCTGCATGAAACTAGCTAATCCGCCTTCATTTGAAAAAGTTCTTATAAATGTTATTGACATCCTCAATGGGATTTGAAAACACACACACACACACACACACACACAGAAAAAAAATATATGATTTTGAAAGATAAACATGCTGAAGAGGTCGACGGGAATAATGAGTTAGAGAAAGAGAGAAAAAATAAGAATAATATGACAGAAATTTGGAGAAAATGTTGCTATTCGAGGATTACTTATGATTTGATCCTTTTTTCGCCTCCTTCCTATTTCTGAGGGAAATAAAAGGATTGAAAAAGAAATATGATGACATTAAGAGAGAGATGGAAAGAAAAAAACAATAAATGAATGATAAAAACACTGAAAACCAGTAAAAAGATAAACTTGGGAAAATATGATAAAGAAATAAAAGGTGGCAAAAGAGAAAAAAATTGATATAAAGATTTATAAAAACAAACGGGAAAAGTGAGATGTAAAGGGATAACACGAGAGAGAGAGAATAATGAAAATATATCAATTTTGCGAATGAAGAAAGCAAAGTAGAGAGAGAGAAATAATAGAACGATGGAGCAAAGAAAGGAACAAATATAAAATAAGAAGACTAAGAAAGAAAGATGATTGGAGAAAAACAAAGGAAGAATAAGAGAGGAAAGAAAATAGACAGAGAGAAGAAATACTCGAGTGAATGTTAGCGAGAGTTACAAGTATAGAAAGAGAGAAAAAGTAAGAAAATTAATATAAAGATGGAAGCACGTAGCAATGGGATCAAAAGTAATGGGGCGTATTTTCCCTCTTTCAGGAATAAATATTTTAATTATCATTTGATCCTGTTTTTCTTTCTGTCATTCTTGATTTAAAAAAAAAGCGTTTCAAGAGACTGATGGAGAAATTATGTCTTTTCTTTTAACATGGCATATCAAGAAAAGATGGGAAGAAAAACAGAACTCAAAACGAAAGAATACGATAAAAAAAAAAGAAAGAAATATAATACAGAGAGAGAGAAAGATGAAGAAGATTTGGATTCGGGTTGTACATAAAACTTGCTCATCCTTTTGACCTCTTAAATAGGTCACTGACGAAAAAAAATATACAAATATGTTAAATCATGTATTTGGAATTCTTCCCCACCTATACCCCCCCTCAGCGTCACTTTTTTGACGCTTCTAACACATAAGTAGCAAATAAACATCTCTAGAAAGATGTTACAACGCGATGCCGTAATAAACTGTAGTAGATCCTGTGGCAGTACATTACCTAGAAGATAATTAGGTCGCTTGCCTAGAAACATCGGATACATATCGCATATCCTCTAGTCTGGTAAGGCTAGACCTTTATTTCCGACGCTTCCGCATCTCGCTGTGCTGTTCACACAACGCAGCAGAAGTTGCACGCAAAGCCTTTGGCATGTAACGTCAAACAATGCCTTCGTTGTGAGCTGCTCTTCTCCACGGTAAGACATGTTTATTATTTTTTATCACAGGGGGCGCTCATTTTGGGACATCGCATGCGAAGTAGAAAACTCAAAAGAAGCAACATACGTTCCATATATCTAGAGTGAGGACGGGGGGGGGGAGAAAAAAGGGGTTATGACATGGAAAAGACGATTATACCATCTTAGGTTAAAAACGTACGTCATCTGGATCTATCCAATGAGATTTCAATTTTCCCCAATAGTTTATAATGATGTCGGGTCTTAAGCCAATTGGACTGATTAGGCCTATTCGCACCCCCAAACAAGAAAAATTTCTTTAGAATTAGTTTAACTTTTGAATTTAATTTAGTTTCATTTTTTCCATTGATATTATTTAATTTTAATATTGTTTAATAGCGTATATTCCTGATGCCTAATTATCTTAAGTTAGGAACCTTACCAAAATGATCTTAACTGATCTCCGCATTTGCTACGACTGAGATTACAAGTAATAGTTTTAGATAATCTTTCTGTTTGCATTGTTTAACGGGTTCCATTTACTTAATTTTATATTTTTTTCATTACAAGTTATGGTTTAGTTGTTTCATTTCTTTTATGATCAAATACGGTATTTATTTATTTTATTCCCCCCCCCCCCCATAAACTGCACTTCGGCTGCTGTTAATCATTGCTAATTTTTCATTTTATTGTCTAGATTTCCCTTCCATAAAATTGTGTTGGTGTAATATACTATATTGGACATTTTTGTGTCAGTGTCTTTACATTATTAGGTTAGGCTTAAGAACAAAATTTATTTTTCCATGTTTTTAGGTGGTTTGTAATTTTCGTTTTTAATTCCTTTTCGTCTTCATGTCCTAAATAAGTAAAATCATTCACTGCTTTCCATTTTTAAAAGTATTATTACTGCTTTTCTTGTAATTGTATCTTCACCCCACCAGAAGAATTATAATTATTTCATTTAAATGGAACATACATATATTAAATAGTATTCGAGATAAAGACAATACCTGTCTGTATAGTTTATTTCTGTCCATTTAAAATATACATTCTATAGTCTGTTCTATTGTCTATATATTTTATACTCTATTCTATCTCTATAATATATATCTGTGTGCCGCCATAACTCGATTTCGATGAAGTCCTTTGGTTGGAAAGACCCGGGTTCGAATCCCGTCTGGGACAAAACAAAAAGCCCTTAACGTGGCCCCTTAACTAATGGTGAGTTAGTCGATCCATATGGAAGTGTAAGAGTTTCAGCTAAACTGGCATTAAGAACTCATTCCGCTTATATTCAAAAATATATATTTAGGCATAAGACTATAATCACCTTATCCTAAAATTAGGATTACGAAAGCCTAGGATAATGCCTGGTAGGTCGTGGGCCCTAAGGAATTGTAAATTCCGTGGATTGTTTACTACTATTATTTTTACCTTATCAAATGCTTTTCCACAATGTGTGGAAATAGCATATTTAATTAATGTATTTATTTTAATTAAATATGAATTACTATTGCGCCAAAATTTGAAATTTTACACGCTTAATATTTAAAAACTCCTTCAGATAAATCATTTTAGACGTTAAAAGGAAATTTATCATTAATTTAAATGTCTCATCGAAGACTAAATTTCCTGCACGAATTAGTGATTTTTTTCACCCAGCACTGAGTTCGTTGTCTTAGTCGAAGACAGAGGAAATTATTTGATAAGATTTATATAAATCCATTTCCTGACAGTTAAATTATTTTAAAATGTTTAAAATTGCGTATTTTAAATTTTAATTAAACTTTTTCAAATAAAAATAATCAATTCGAAGATAAACATTTCTGAAATAATGAAAAATACAATAAATCTCTCCAAGCGATTACATTTGACGTGACGCTTGTGCTATTGATGAGGTGATCGTTTAACTGCGATGATTTGTCGTAGCGGAATTCCGGTAACTTGCATCTCCCTTCAATTGGAGTGCTGGTTTAAACCTGTATGAAAAGCCGGAGTGTTACGTTGGATGTAATAAACCTTTGATGTCTGTCGTGTCACTTTGTAGTGCATTACCGTGTTAATTATTATCACATTGTAGTTGAGACGATTGTTTTGTTCCATGTAGTTTCCATAGTGATCAACAAACAGATGATTGCAACGATTTTATTATTTTGTTATGAAACTCACATGAATTTGAAACCATAAAAATATTAAACATTGGTCATTTTCAGTTGGTAACAATTCCATTTTGCAAACATTATGAACAATTGAAACCGACAATGACTACTATTTCATTGTTGATTGCATCTTGCTCATGCATATTTCACGAGCGTCATTGTTAAATGAACACGTGCCTGTATAACTTGAAATTTACATATTCGCACATGCGCGTTTAGGTTTTGAAACTGACATATATATTAATAGTTGGCAACTTTTTTTGTTAAGTTCTGTTTCGTAAGAAAACTAAATAAACAAATACATTACTTGTTCTTTTTAAACGAAGTGTTTATTTAGTATTGCAAACATCCCACTTCACTTTTCTTTCGTAGTGTGTTTAAAAGAACCTCCAGCCATGGTTCTTTCATCCATTTATTTATTTTTTTCTACCCCTGATCAATCTAAATTGCACAAGAAGCTAATAACTATTTGTTTTGAAGTGATACCGTAGCCCCTTCAGCTTATTGACTCTAATCTATTAAACTCCTACATACCACTTGGTATTAGCAAGGGAGAACAGAATGGAACGCTTTCCGCCTTTGCCGCTACCCTTCTATTTTCTTAGCTGTTGACTTGATGGAGTACCTCGGCGAGAAAGTAAAGCAGATATCTTAGAGCGCTCGCGCACACTCTCTCTCTCTCTCACTCTTCTGCCCTTGAGCTGCACACAGTAAAACATCGAAAACGATCAGGTGTATGGAAAACTACGGCGCACATCTTGGGTGTCATTTCTCTATCATTAGATGCTCTTCTACTGCGCAGACTCAAATCAGAAAAGAGAGAGCTCGCGCTATTGTGTACTAGGCGTTCAATCAATAACACCGTACACAACCTTAGCACTGTTAGGATGCACCTGAAACTTTTATAGTTATCAATGCCTTTCATTTCAATCGTTTGACTAACAGTTTGTAAAAGATGCAATCAATGAAAATACCATTTAAAAATAAAGTAAAAGATCGATTGGTTATAAACGGACAACTATACGGACCATTGACGAAATCGAGTGCAAATGATCGATTATTTAAATAGTTCAGTTGATTAGAAAAATTAAATTGCTAAAATGCAAAGTTTGAGTGCTTTAATTTGTCATAAGCTTGTTACTTAAGTAAAGAATATTATAGATCCACTCCTATTTTATATTTAAAAAACTTAAGAAAAATTTTTAAAATTTACCAGATAATCTTCGACATTGAAGTAATCTGGTTTGCACTATCTAAAACCATAAATCTGCCTGTTGGTTCTCAACAGAGATCAGGCAGAAGAAACCTAGAAAGCAATAAAAAAATTTTAAAAAATATATAAAAAAAATCTCAGTACCATAGCAATTGTATATTATAAAGTTAAATTCATCATAAGTGAACTCTCGGCAGTTGCCAATCTAGTTGCATATTTTCCGTACATTTCTATTGAAAACCGTTAAACTGAAATGGTCTAGTGATTGGTTCTTATACTGTTGTCCTTCAGACTTTAGTACTGTGAAGCCTCCGTAGCTTCGACGATGCCCTTTGGTTGGAAAGACCTGGGTTCGAATCCCGTCTACGACGCGAAGAACGTTTATCAGCTTTTCAACTGAAGATGAGTTTACTTGTCTCACACGTAGGTGGAAGGTTTTCCTCTCGGAACTTCGGGTTTTTTCATTCCGCAAAACATCCAAACCGGTCATAGAACACACAATCAACAGATGTAATACACTAACCTGTATTGCTCCGTCGTAAATCCAAATGAACAACCTTACTACTGTATTTGTAGCCTGGTCGATTTTGCTCTATATATTATGATTTTTGAACAATGGATGGCTCTTTATAACCTCTTCGTTTTCTGTTTTTAATTTACAGGCTTTAAGTACACCCGCCGGGTTCCAGAGTGCAGCTAGGGAATTATTAGAGTGGTGCGCTGATAGCAGAGCGTTTCAGAAGGTTTTTGAGCAAAACTTAATTGGCTGTCTTACCGTAAGTATAAGTTTTTATTAATAATCAGTGTTTTTTTTTTTTTAATTATACAATATATAATAAATAAAGCTATAAAAGTTTCATTAGCAATCACTGGTACATTATAAATAAATATATAAACCCAAACAACGAAAGATTTTAATTTAATTAACAATCAGTATGTATAAGTATACTAAATAAATAAATTAATATAATATACTATTATTAATTTCTAAACTCTCCAGTTTCTTTTTAATTGTAAGAAAAGTATGCAAAATTAAAATTAGTATATAAACTTTTTTAAAGTTATAAAGATATTCTTCATTTTTTTTTTCAAAAAGAAACAATTTTTAAGATTATTATATCAGAATAATTATTGTTTATAGTAAAATTTATATATATATTCTAATTTAAACTAGTTAGATTAACAGAAGGCTTCCTCTCTTCTTACATGCGTATGTAAGACATTAAAGTGGTCGACCACCTTACCGTCTTCCACATTTTTCAACTTCTTTGCAAACTAGCAGATACGAGTTTAGCAAGAATAAGAACACTGGGTACTTTAAGAATCGGAAAGGTTCTGGTCTGATGGATCCCGTTTCTATTAATCCCCAATGATGGCTAGTCCAGGGTGTCACACCAGCAGTGGTAAATCAATGGTTCCTACAAGTTAGGTTCTCTGATACTTATGAAGTCATGTCTGAATACCACACTCTAATTGTCTTAATGATATGAATCCCAGGGCCTCCGTAACTCTGTTGGTATAGACGAAGATCTTTGGTCGGAAAGACCTGGGTTCGATTCCCGTCAGTGACGTGAGGAACCTTTATCTGGTCTCTTTCGACGAAAGGTGAGTTAGCCGGTCTCATATGTAGGGAGGGTTTGTTTTTTTTTTTCACCCGGAAACGGTTTTTTCGTTCCCCAGAACAGACAAACCGGTCCCTTCAACACACGCATCTTACAGACATAGGTCACTCCTGGAATAGGACCGACCGATCTATTTCCTGTTTCGATTCTTAATAGGAGCGTAATACTTAACTGTAACAGGCCACTAGGCCTAATACGCAAAGGAAGAAGAAGAGGATACAAGGATTCACTGCACTCCAATTTGAACTGCTCTTGATGACGTGTACTTTCTGCATCTTGTGACATTCACATGTTCCCAACGGATTGAGAGGGACGTCTCAGTTGCTTCGGCCGTAATTCAGAACTCAACCCAACCATTGCCTGATTGCTTTTTTGCTGATAAGAATAGAACTCGGTAATGATGTGTGATTATTCCATTCCCGACTGGGTACGATGCATTGAGCATTCGAATATGCTTTTTACAGGTTGCGTTGGGCTTCCATTTGGGCGATTTTGACTGAATTTTTTCTTGTTGTTGGTCCATTGTGGTGCATTACATTCACACACACACACACACACACACACACACACACACACACACACACACACACACACACACACACACACACACACCTGCCTGTCTGTTTAATGTGGTCCAGAACGGACGCTGTCTGGGTCCCGTTTATTTCTAGGAATCACTATAATTCACAACGTTTATCCAAATTTATATTTCTTCTTCTTCAATCTATCAATTCCTTAGGACGGGTAGAGTGTCCTGATTAGGGGTCATAGGTCAGTATCCATTTATGCCTGTATGTTGTGTGTTCACAGAATCGCTTTTCCCTTTTCAGGACGAAAAATCTACTTTCCAACCAAAAAAAAAAAAAAAAAAAAAACACTCACCTCCACATTACACCGATTAACTCACCATTTCACTGAAAAGACCTGATAAGTGTTAGTCACGTAGACGGAAGTCGAACCCGGATCTTTCTAACTAAAAAGGCTTGTCTATACCAACTGAGCTTACCAATCTTACATCTGTTATTTACTAATAGATGTAAGACTTTGTGCGCGCGCGTGTGTGTGTGTGTGTGTGTGTGTCGGTTCTGTGATCTATCGCAATCGAAATGTTGGGAGTTGCGATCGAATTCTCATCAGTAGCTTTCATGGTTATGCGATGATGAAAATCATCACGTGAGCGAACATTTAAGCCTTCAGTATAAAAGATGACAGCATCTGTAGCATTAAATCATAAATTTCAAATGTCACTCTATCACTCGTTCATTCCACGCATTGTAATAGGATGGGAGAAATCTTTTATGAGAGACTTTTCAGATGAAGGTGAGTTAACGTTTCATACCGAGGTAATAGGCAAACCAGCCAGAATAAATGCAGTTAACAGACTATGACCACGTAGCTTTACTTGTCTCCGCCTTAACTCAGAACAATCAACCCACCATAAGCACTAAGAATAGTGTGAAGTTCTTGAACTGCCATCATTAGGAAATTCAGTTTTACAGACTTGAAATGCACTGGAAAAAAAAAAAAAGATTTTGTCTGCTGTTGTTATTTTACTGTTTCAGTTGCATTCTCCTGATAATAATTAAATAAAATTTTCTTTATTTAATTCTGCGGCTAATTTTAGGAAACTCATTACTTCATTCTGCTCATCGAGTGTGTGGATGGATGCGCTTACGTTTAATGTTGCCCTTTCCGCCATCCTCTCAATCCATTCAGGTTGACATTCTTATCATTTACGCTTTTAATGCACAAATCCACACACAGAACTGAATACGCAGAACCACATTTGACATAATAAGATGGTTAGGGCTTTATCCTGTATCTATATGAATTATGTCGTGTTTTTAGAGAAAGCAGATAACATGTCCCTGCCTGATAATGATCTAATAAAGTTCCATCTATCACAGAACGAAATTCGAATCCAGATTTAAAGTCACATTTTATTATTATTATTATTATTATTATTATTGTCTCTTTCAGCCACACGGGCTTCATGTCGCATTGCATGCACTTGATTGTTTTCATTTTTCTTTCCAGTATTTTTCGAAGGTTTTTAATTACGAAAAAAAATGCCCTTAATCTATTCATTCTCTCAATATATATTTATCTTTCCCTATTTTTTCTTTTTTTCTCCTGCATGTTTACCGCGCAATCTTTTCTTTTATTTGATCAGTCTATCCACTTTATTTTATTTTATTTAACTTTAGTTCGTAAAGTAGGTAGATATCCTTAAGGGGGGGGAGGGATTACGACAGCAATGCACTATGTAAGATATTACCCAACTATGCCTCGACAATCTACGTGCGAAATGTTCTCCTAAAAAAAGAAAAAAAAAAGGGGGGGGGGTAAGAAGGAAAGAAAAAAAAAAAAAGTACAAACTCTCTTCACTTGCAATCCCCGAGCTGCATTTGTCGCGTGCTAACGCTCGAGTGCTATCCGACAATCGATGACGCATTTAAATTTCATGGAATTTTTCCAGAAGGGCAAGAAAAAGAGAAAGATAGAGAGAGAGAGAGAGAGAGAAAATCATCTTCCCAGCTCGTTATGTGCTGGCTATAAGGTTGTGCGCTAAATGTGGTGATGATTGTGCATTAGTTACAGGCGAGACACTGTTGAATGATAGCTTTGCCTTGGCTGTATCGATTATTATGCTCGAGTCTGTGGCAGACATGTTAAAAGCCGAGATCAGGCGTATAATCAAGTGTATGTTTTTGTCCCGCTGCCGGATATATGTTTGTCATTTATCTGTTACACCACGTCAGATACGAATCGTTTACCAAGTGCATGTCGGGTAATAGATCCCCCCCCCTCTCTTATCCGACGCACACTTCTCCGTTTGTTGTTCGCTGGCCAATTATTTTCTTTCTTTCTCTCGTACGTTCATTTTATAAGTATATCTATCGTTCTTCTATTGGCGGAAGCATCATTGCCAAAGTTGGGGGGAAAACTGAATTATCTGGCTTCTTTTACCGTGCACCCGTGAAGGTCATAAATTGTTAAGTAATACGCCACCTAGTGACAAATCACTATAGTAAGTAGTTAACTACAACTTTGATTTATTCTTTTGAAACGACGTTTTTTTTTTTTTTTTTTTTCATGGAGTCATTATAATAATAAAAAAAGAAGAAGAAATAAAGTAGAATTGAAATACAAGTAAATTTACGTTGATATGAATTTAAAGTTAACTTAAATGACTACTTATGGAATACACCTTTTTGAGTTTAGAATGATTATTAAATATATTTATATTCAAAAAGTATAAAAAAATTATAGTGGAGATGGAAGATGCGGTGATTGATTCATTCAATCCAATACCCTTGGAGGGTAATGGATGGCAATGCTGTAGCTAATGAAGTTCTAACTGAGGCTCAGCTATTGCTGTTACCTTCCTGACATGACATGATCAGAGCTTTAATAGCTCAATAACACCTTATCCCTACACTGTCCTTTACAGATAACGGGGAAGATGAAAAGCATTCTTGCTTCGCCCCTTTAAGCCAGTCCTTATAAGGACTATAAGGATAAAAAATTATGCAAAATAAAAATTGGAAGGTAATAGATGGCTAATGATGTAGCCAATGAAGTTCTAACTAAGGCTCGGCTGTTACCCCCTGGGACGCAGAGATTCGAGAGTTTTGAGTTCGCTCTCTTAAGGTTTTTGCCCTAAGGGAGCAATTTGAGTCTCCGGGGAAAGTGCTCTCGGTACGGCCCGCTGAGGGGCTTTGTCGGTGAATGATTTTCTTCGGAATATGAACGGTTCTGCTCGGTGGCGGTGTGTGGGTGGAAGGCCATCACTGAGCGGAGCCACCGCTGAGATGGACGGTCTTTCGCCCACGATTGAGTGGCCTAGGGATCGTCCGAATTTTTAGAGTTGGCTTTACTTACACATCGCCAATGAAGTTCTAACTGAGGCTCGGCTATTGCTGTTACCCTCCTGCGATCAGAGCTTTAATTGCTCAATAATACCTTATCCATACACTGTCCTCTACAGATAACGGGGAAGATGAAAAACAATCTTGCTTCGCCCCTTTAAGCCAGTCCTTATAAGGACTATAAAAAATCATTTGTGGAAAGGTGAAATTCTAGAGTTACATTTATTTACTGCTCTCAAAGCCAACAAAAGAATGGAAACGTGGTTCTGTGTTGATTTAAAATAAATAATTTTACATAAATAATGGAAAAGTCGCCGTTTACAGAAATTATTATTATTTTTAAAATGGCACGAAATTATTTTTTGTTCTTAGTGTCTGCCTGATAGTTATTGTCACAAGCTTGCAGTCTTGTATTATTCTTATATATTGCTACATATAGTCATACAGAAGCAGTATGACTTCCCATGGTTACTTTAGGTTCAACATGTAGGTCTCCATTATCCATATTGGATAAAATGCATACCTCTGCCATAATACTATCTGCGACACAAGTCCATTTAATGAAATATTTATTGGATATCTTCTGAGCAATGATATCTTTGAAATATCAAATTAATTTTTTTTTCTCAATATAATTCCACTCACTAAAGGTTGTATAAATTGTACGAAATCTGTCGTGTACCTTAGTGCTGTGGTGTGCTAGTCTGGAAACTCTGTTTTAGATACGAAATATGGAACTTTTTTGGACACATGGGTGAAACAGACAAACCAGTGGAAGAATACACTCGAGTTGACATACGTAAAAATTCTTACTATAACTTATTAGTATTATTGTTGCTCACAATTACAGTAGTATTGTCTCCTCAGAAGCGGAAACTCGGGAAAAATGGAAAAGCAACTGAAGACGAATTTCTCATAGGACGATATCGGATTGCTACTTTTTTCTGATTTTCGTTCCTAAACTAAATTAATATTTGTTTGTGGGATTAGTAGTGAATATGCTTCTGTGAATGAGTGAGAAGTATCTTCACTTTAGCTTGATATATATATATATATTTTTTGTGAGTTCAACAAACTTCATCATTGGCCTGTAGAGTAAGATAGGCTGAGAGTCAGCAGATAGTAGGAGAGGAAATAAATATAGAGTGCATAGTGGTAGAGTAGGTGAAAGAGGCCTCAGTTGACCTGTTTTAGCCGTTTGCCCCCCAGGGGCGCTTCTAAAACGGTCGTTGATTTTTCACTTTAAAAAAAAGGAAAAATCCTAAAAAGGAAACATGTAACAAAACAAAGAGAGAATAAATCTGGAGAAGGAATGGAAAGATAAACTTAGAGGTGGAGGAAGGATCTGGCCCGAGTGATGCAGCTCACAAGGAACTGCACCTCCTCGCTGTAAGCCTTCGCAGCTCAGGTTCTCAGGTCCTCCCCCACCTGTGGGAGCTAAAAACCAGTGAAGCTGAGTACAGAAATCCACAAGATGGTTACTGTTCTTTTCTTTTGTTGTGGGCTGTTATGATTCTTTTGGCCACCTCACTTCCCTTGGCCATGTCTAGTTTGCAGAGAGCTATGTAGAACGCCGAAGCTGCCTCCTCGTCTATATCCAGGGCTACCTCTACTTGCTCAGGGGTGATTTTGCTGATGTCATCAACTAAGAGGTCACCCCATTTTGCATTGACGACGTCTGGTTCATATTTCCCTGTGAGGAGGAGTTCAGGTTCTCCTACTTTATCTATCGCCTCTTTAAACTTTTCTGCCACCTCAGGCATACCTCTAAGGAGATGTTTTAGAGTCTCCCCTGCTTTTGCATGAGGGACTTCTGGGTGTTCGGTTTCAGATACTTTTGCTGTTTTGAGATTTGTCAGCTCTTCTTCCTGCGGACTTAATGGCCGTTTGGTGTTCGTCTCCATCTCTACTTCAGCTTCTTTTACTGTATCTGAATTGGCGATATCTATATTGGCAGTGGTAGCTCCACTTTCGTCCGTGGGAGTTACCATGATGGTTTCTGCATTGTCAGTCTTTTCTGTTGGGATCGTATTGCTGGTCTCTGCAATTCTGGTAGGTTTCCCTCCCTTACGGAACCTTTTCGTTGTCTTAGACATGGCGGCATGATCAGGAGTGGCCTCTAGAGGCGGAAACTCTTCCTGTGTTGTGACCTTTTCATTACTTGGTTTTGTTGCTGATGTGATTGCACCACCCATCCTCTCTGGGAGGGTTCTGGATGGGCAGGTGTCGACTTTGTGGTCAGTGACCCCACATTTCAAACAAGCTGCCTCACATTTTTCTTGGTTGTGGCCAATTTTTAGGCAGTTCTTGCATTTTATGCGAGGGCAGTCTGCCCCAAGATGATTGAAGGCACCACATCGAAAGCATTGCTTTTTGACCCCTGGGTAATTTACCATTACCCGGGCAGATCCTATGAGGACAAAGTTAGGAACTTCGGTCCTCATTTCAAGAGAGATGGTTACCTCCCCTGACTTCCACTCAGGATTGTCTGAGTCATTGTGAACCTGGATTTGCCGTACAACTCCCCACTTAAAGAATACGCTATGAATTATATCGTTGTTCTCTGCATATTCTAGGGGAAATCGTGGTATCTTAAGGGTTCTCAGGATGCTCCCAACCATGAAGGGAGATACTTTTACTTTACCACAGCCAAACCCTTGAAGAAGCTTTTCTCTGGTCTCCATATTTTTGGTCACTATCTGGTATCTTCCTCCCCCATAAGGGGTAAATCCAAATCCAAAAATGTTCTCTGCGCTGACGCAGTCTATGATAGCACACGCGGCAGAATGCAGGGCATGATCAGATGAGGGGGGAGCCTAACTATTCCCACCACCAAGTGTTTGATGTTTCCCCAGTCCGGGGTTTAGGAAGTTCTGTAAATTTCCGATTAAATATCGTGAAACCCGATGGGACTCGTACCGATATTAACTGTTAAAAACAGAACTATACACTTGATCTAAGCCAAAAGGCCAAGAAGCGATCAACTTGATTATGTGGCTTATGTATATTTAACAAATAACAAATATATGACTAAGTTATAGTAACTAGTAACATTACTGGCTTAACGGGTGAAGCAAAAGCTTTTCATATTCCCGGCTATCTTAATAGAGACTGTGAGTAGAAAGAGTTTATGAGCTAATTGCTCGCCCTCAGCAGGCTAGGAGATTAATCCTCAGTGAGGGGTTTGAGGATGGCTTTAGGTCTTTTGTGTGACTAAGTTATTGTCATATATTTGATAAATATACATAAGCCATATAATCAAGCTAAAGGTGTCTTTTCAAAATTAAATATTTTTAAAATAATATAATATTAATATAAATTGAAAATCATAGGAAAATTAAATACAACTTAAATATAAAGAGCCAATAGGCTTCATTTCGGCGATATAAACATTGTTTAAATTATATAAGTTCTTTTCGCTATACCCTTTGGTATTAATTTGGTCTAGCTACTCACTGATGAAGCCTCAAAAAAGGCTGCAACCGGTCTGGGTGGTGACCTCCCGCCATAATGTAATAACAGCATACATTTCATAGGAAATGTGTTTTTACATTATGGAAAATATCAAGAAATCGATCAGAACTTTACCACCTTTGCTGCGAGTTGCCCGGTATTGTACTACGTACTAGGACTACTTGCATTAGCTCACGCTAGCATTCGCCGATATTTTTATAGTTTACTATATTCGGCATGAAACTCTCTTTCCGATCTTTGAGTTTCTTATTCGGTTTTAAAACAATGTGGGATTTAATATCCCCTTAATTTAAATTAAATACAACTATTTTTTTGAATATCGCTTTGTTTTCCATTACTTTTGGAAACATAGCATATCGACATTACCAACATGTGGATTTATTCTTGAGCAACAATCTCAACAGGTGTGAACGATTTGCAACTACGAAGGTTGCCACATGTGCAACGTGTTTCTATGAACGTTTGATTAATTTGAATAGAGTAATTCACATGTTATGGATTTTGTGCAACTTTTGAAAATTTATCAAAGCTGTGGCCATCATCGTTTTAATATATTAAAAATAAATAAATAAATACCAGCTCATGTATTCGACATACCTGTTGGTTGAATTAGTAAGCGATTTTTTTTTTTGTATAGAATAATTACTTATAAGCGCGCATGGGTGATAGACTATCAGAAATGAATTTCCGTGCTGATCAGAGTGAGAACATTGAAAATTATCACTAGCTTTTTGAACAGTTCTACACAAATCTACCTACTGTATATATCGAGAACGTCCTGATATATATCAGGACGAATTTAACGACCAGTATATATATATATATATATATATACTGGTCGTTAAATTCGTAAACTTCGTAGAAATGGATTGTGATCCTTATTTTAAATAAAGACATTGTTTGATTATAATATTACTATAAAAATATAATTATTATATAAGCATTTAACTGCTATTAATCCACAAATAGTCCACAAACCTGATAGAACCCGAGCTGCGAAGGCTTACGTCGAGGCGGCGCAGCTCCCTGTGAGCTGCATCACTCGGGCCAGGTTCGCAGTTCTCTTGGTAATCTCAATGGTCATCACAGTTCGCAGTCAAGATTTTTTTTTTTTTTCCCGGTTCTTTTAAGGGTCATTTAGTTGGGCAAATTAAGGTATTTTTTCTTTTTTTAGTTTCAGGTGTGAGGAGATGACGTCTTCGGACCGTTTAGCCAAAACCTCTCGGTTACATAGCTAAACAAATCGACTGAGGTCTCTTTATTACCTTCTACTATCATGCTCTACCTTTCGATTTCTTCCCCTCTCACTACTTGCAGACCCCTCAGCACTCTTTTATACTCCAAAGGCCGATGATGAAAGACACGAACTCCCAAAATATATCTAGTAATAAATTGATCTTCCTACAAATCAAATAAATTAAAGTTGTTTACTATTATTGAGTTTAAATTTTATTTATGACAGCAGAGCATGTGTTTATTTTATTATTTTAGACTACGACTTATTAAGCTTTCGGTGAAGCCTTTCCACGTGTCTTACGATATAAGCTTTTTGGCAAGGTATCGGTCAAAGCTCTCACGGAGAGTTGGATTCTGATTCAGGGTGTGTAACGAATGTTAATATGTGAGATAGTTTCCTTCGTTTTAAATCAAATAAGCTAAAACCTACCTTATTTGAAAAGAAACCATTGGTATATGCGATAATCAAAATTTCCGATCTAGTGCAAGTTGGGCGTATCCTTTAAAAATTAATTGCAGAGTCAGCAGCGGTGTGTATGGGGGGGGGGGGACAGTATCATACTATAGTCAGAGATTTAGATGAATATGTTTCTTGGAAATAAAAAATACAATCAAATAAAGTATCAGTACAATATGATAAATTCAAATTCATAGGCACGCAATATACATTTATCTGAAAACGTGTTTATGGAAATAAAAGAAAAATGCAAGAAAATAAAAGGAAATATGTTAGTTACGACACTAATTATAGAGCACAAAATCAGCAAGTTATGTTATTTCTAACTATAATAGGTATAGGTTAAAATTCTTTTTTAATTTCGGTCCTTAGATTAAGATATCTGTCCCTAATTAATGACAATAGGGATGTCCATCCCCTTAAGATAGAGAGAGAAATTCCCATACTTAAGGTGGCTCACTTTCAAAATGATTAAATTGATGACTAAAATCATTTAATTCAAGGAAGTTTGTACTTTAATCAACTTAAGTTGATGAAAATACAGATTAACTTATTTATTTAGTAAATATAAAATGAAAGATGCTGAGCTGTTTTTTTTTTTTTGTTTTTTTTTTTCGTCGCCTCCGCAATGTTGGTTAATATTATATTATTTATTATATTATAAATTTACTGAGAAGTGAGTAGGTATTGTTCAATTTTGTGTGACGGGGCAAATATTTCCAATTTTGGGTGGTGAGATAAAAAAAAAAAATTGTAGCCAAGCGCTTTAAGAAATAACATTGATTTTAATTCACATCACAGATAATTGAAGACACGAAACACCAATATCGGGAAATCTTGGAAATTTCGATACATTTAGGATACCTAGCTGGAAATAGAGGATATCTAAATCTTGTCCTCTGTATTAGAAAAAGAAATAGATAGTGGTTCCCAAAGTTGAGATAAAATAGAAAACGTATTAAACTTAGCCAACAATTAAAGTTAATTTTTTTTTAAAGCCAATGTAACAATGAACGTTTAGAATTCGTCTGTTTATTTTTCTATGGAATATCTTTCACCTATCTGTCACGTCTCCTCTGTCACTACAGTCGCGCCAAACGACAACAGGATGACCTCTGATTTATACTCTTCCAATATTGATATTTCCAATCCAGAATAGTCATTGTGATCTTTCCTATACTCCTTTAGCATCTACACTACATCATGGGAGTCTTCTTCGCTACCTCGATGTCTACCGATAAACTAATTCGGCCATCTTGCTCTCCAACAGTTCCTAATCAACATTACCCGTCTTTGGACACAAGCCGTAGAAACGCTTAAGGAAACTCACCCTTAGCATTTCCAGAGCATTTAATTGGGGTCTACCAAACTGTCATCTTGTGGTCAGTATCCGTACTGGCAAGTTAACGTACACCCAGTGATATATTTCTATCAGATCTTCAACGATTCAACTAATTTCTTGATTATCATTAATATAGATTAGTACTGGAATGAATTTGGCGATTTCTAATACGATTTGACATAAACATATCAATATACAAAAAGTATTTATATATATTTTTTTTTAATTCGATCATCAATAATATTCGCAGTTTCTGTAGCAGTATTTGCTACGTAATTATAACTTTTATTGGATGCTCTCATGTTATCACAAAACTTTAATCGGAACTCGAGATGTAATCAGAATTATTCATGATTTTAATCAAATCTTATTTAGTGTAAATCGAGAGAAGCTTTTAAGTTGTTTTCGTTTAGTCGCTAGTTATTTATATGTAAAAAATTTTTTTTTCTTGTATATTAAACACAACGGTGGACTTATTAATTTTCTATGAAACCTGTAGGTAGTTAGCAGAGTTGCTGCTCAACAAGGTTATGATTTAGATTTGGGGTATCGATTACTTGCTGTATGCGCCGCTCAACGGGAAAAATTTACACCGAAATCCGCAGGTAAGTATATATATATATACTTTGAATTGTATTAATAATTTTTTTTTTTTTTTGCTTATTTAAACATGGTTCTTCCAATTTATATATATCTTTTAATTTTGTATTAATCTTTTTTTTGCTTATTTAAACACGATCTTTCAACTAGTGATATAGATATATCACACGCTGGTTCTCACTCCCTACAAATAAGATTGGACTAACACTATTTTATTAAATTAATAGTGTTTGAAATATTTTGTATTTTTATTAATATTTTGAAAATAATTTAAAAAATTTTAGTCATTTAGAAAATAATTTTATACTTTATCATTTTTTATAAAATATATATTTAAATTATATTATTTATATAGTCAATGAAGAGAAGTATATTTTGGCTTGATATATTACTTCTTTGATAGGGAAAATGATTAAATCGCAGGAAATAGTTTCAAATGCTACTTATTTTTAACTAAATTATTGTGAAAATTTAATTAAAGTTAACTAAGAATGAAAGTATTGTAATACGTATAACGGTGCGTACTTGAGTAGATATGGATAATATTTATTAAACTGATAGAAAACATTTGGAATGTCTACAGGTTATTGTTAATTTATTTATATAAAAAAACAATTTTATCTTTAACGTACATTAACTATTTCATCTTTTAACTACTAAAGAATGTACAAGAATTGATAGAATAAGAAATAAGGAAAGAATTAAAAAGAAGTTCAATAAATGTTAAATAAAAGAACACTAAAAGAATTGGAGAGAATATGTAAAATAAATGGAAGTCTACCAATCAGTAGTAATTAAATATAAATCTGAAGAGAAAAGAGATAGGACGAGACTGAAAATATAATCCTTTAGATGCTGATACAGGTTTATAGCCTAGGTTCTTGAATCCATTATAGTCTTAATATAAATTTCAAATTCATCTTTGAATTTACATAATTAATCAAATTTTGAAATTCAATTTTAACTTTTAATCATAGATATTTTGTAATTCGATTAATAAAAATTAATCGAATAATTTTATTAATCGAATAAAGTAAAAAGAAAATTTATAAATCTTTGAATATTTAATCATAGATACTTTATTCGATTAATAAAAATTAATCGAATAAAGTAATTTGAATATTTAATCATAGATATTTTGTAATTCGATTAATAAAAATTAATTAATCGAATAAAGTAATAAAGATTTTATGAATGTTTGAATATATATCATTACTTAGTCCTTATAAGGACTGGCTTAAAGGGGCGAAGCAAGATTTGCTTTTCATCTTCCCCGTTATCTGTAGAGCACAGTGTAGGGATAAAGTGTTATTCAGCTATTAAAGCTCTGATCATGGCAGGAGGGTAACAGCAATAACCGAGCCTCAGTTAGAACTTCATTGGCTACAGCATTGCCATCCATTACCCTCCAAGGGTATGGTGGTTCTCACCTTCAGGTCTTACCCTTCCTATCATTACTTAGTCCTTATCCTTATAAGGACTGGCTTAAAGGGGCGAAGCAAGAATGCTTTTCATCTTCCCCGTTATCTGTAGCGGACAGTGTAGGGATAAGGTGTTATTGAGCTATTAAAGCTCTGATCATGGCAGGAGGGTAACAGCAACAGCCGAACCTCAGTTAAACTTCATTGGTTACAGCATTGCCATATATTACCCTCCAAGGGTATTGGATTGAATGAATCAATCACCGCATCTCACGGTCGAGTGACCCCATTCTCCTCCTCATTACTTAGATAATGCAATTTGATTATTTATAGTAAGTGCATTTAGCTATTATATGGTGTACAAAAATTACTTTCATTTTTTAAAAAAATTTAGGATATATTTAAAACAAAATCAAGAAATCTTCTAGACATATAAAGAATATATATTTTTTTAAATTAAATAATTTTAACAAATCGAAACTTTATGTCTGTACATAACCCTGAAAACCTGCAGTAGAAACCAAACATTATTATTATTATTATTTTTTTTTTTTTTTCAAATCTTCGATAAGTTGGCAATGGTCCCACATTGGACAATGAAAGCCATTTCCTACCTAAAACTCTATGCCCATTGAACTTTATTTTAATAATTCTCTATCTAAATGACTAAACTATTAAGCCAGATCTCTTTAAAGCCGATTACGAATGCAATTATTTTTTCAACTACAATTTGGTTATTAATATGACAATAATATGACGGAAATAGAAATAAACTATATTGAATTAGAAAGATTTTAATTTAAAAAATAAAACGAATGTTTGGAAACACTCGAATGAAAAAAAGAATAAAATAAATAATATAGATGATGCCTTTTAGTAAAATATTTAAATATCCAGTCCTCTTGTAAGGTGGTCGTGTTCTAAGAAATATGCAAATTATTTCCTAGACAAATTCGTTATTCATGAACTCCTTTCTAAGGAGGGAAAAAAAAAAAAAAAAAAAAAAAATTTCCCTTAGGCACGCATTCTCCAGAAAAGGTTTCTTCTTAAAGAAAGCAGTAAATTCATTTTCTCACACTACAAGTATCCAAAGCAGTTCGGATACCAGGTAAGTCCATTCTAAACTCCTCAGAAAACAGGTATGTGATGATTTAATTTTATCATTCTTTTGTTCTTGTACCTTTTTAACGTTTAATGGGTCTTCTTGTTCGGAGGTAAGATGGTAAGATACTTTGTTAAGCGTGGAACAAGGCAGACCCATGATTTTAAAACGAGGCATATGACCTCACATATCATGAAGAAATAACCCCCAACGAGAGACTTTTGGAATCATTAGAGATTTATAAATGAAATGTGATTTCTTCCACATAAACACACCCATTACCGATCATTCGTTATATAATTAGAACGCGGTACGAAGTATTTAAACTTACTTTTTCAATTTTTAATTTCTCAGTCTTCAATTCAGATTTACAAAGCATTATATACTTCGATTTTTATAAAAGTATCAATGCAGAACGCAGAACATTACTGTTTCGTAGGGTGAAGCATGGAGGTAACACAAGATTTAAAACCTGGAGCTTTTAAATCTTGTGGTACTTTATGATGTCAGTTATTTCCGCTGCTGAAGTGAGGGTGATCAGGCTGGAATTATTGTCAGATTGTTTTAGTGTGCATCTGACATGGCGATGAATTCTGAATATATATGGTCGATGTTTAAGTTTTCATATGCTGGTTTACACTTGCTTTTCTAGATTCCTTGCTATGGCTTCTTCTTTTTCAGCATCCGTGTGTACAATTTCCAGATCTGATTGGAGAGGAGGAAGAGATTTCCTCTTGTTTCTTAGATTTTTTAAGTTTCCAGATGGAGTGATCTGTAGGGGTAAGAGATGATAACTTATTTTCCCATTTTTGATTCCTGATTTTTGAAAGCACCTCCGACTGAGCTATTCCGTTTCTTAACCAACTTTTTTTTTGTCTTGAGGAGCGCATGTGTTATGATATATTCTCCTTGCTTTGTTTTTCTCTCTTATTAAATTCATAGTATCTTCTGGAAGACGATTGGGTTTGAGGGAAGGTGTAGTTTTGGTTGTTGCTATACCTTTATTTATTTGATTTGTGAGATTTTTTATTGCTATGTCAACTTCTTCCTTTGATCTTATACGGGGAACAGGACCAAAAGTCAGGAAGTACTTTAGATAATTTTTCCCGAGCTATGAAAGAATGTGTGCGTGTGTTGGGGGGGGGGGAACAGTTGTTCTTGTTTTCCTAGATGAAGTAGAATGGGGTTATGGTCCGACGATAGTTCATTTAATGTTCTGAGGCTGTACTGATATTTAATATTCTGCAGAATGGCAATATCCAGGATGTCAGCTGTGCCAGTAGGATTGTGTTGAGTAGGCTCGGTGGGACCTGTCACAGGTAGTTAAATCCTATATAACTGAAAAGGATGCGACCGTTCTTATTGGTGGATTTGCTATTCCGAGATGGACGTTTGGAATTCAGATCCCCCAGCGATGATGATGATGGGCTCCCTAACGCCAAGAATGCATCCAAATCAGAAAATAGCAAAGTTCTTGCCGGTGAGTTGTACGCAGCATAGATTTTTAATTTGCCAGCTGTGTTGGTGTGAACTTAAATGCCTGCAATCTCTAGGTTAGTGGTTGGAGGGTTGGTTAATGAATGGTGTTTAATGTAATTTTTGATAAAGATGGCAGTGCCACCCCCTTCTGTAATCCAGTCTATCATTTCTGTGGAGCTGGTATCCTTTCAGTTTAAGATTATCTGCAGGTCTTAGATGAGTTTCGTTTATTAAAATAATATCTGGGCGATATCTCTGTGAGAATTCTTGGAGTTCTAAGATCTTGCTAGTTAGGCCGTTGGCATTCCAGGCTATAATCTTTACTAAAGTCTTTGAGCATGTTAGCGAGAGAAGCTGTAATGATTGAAGTCATATTTGGTTGTGATTGGTGTTGATCCTGATCCTGATGCGTTACCTTCATCTGGCGAGCCTGATGAAGGTAACGCATCAGGTACTGTCCTGACGGAGGTTATTCACCCTCTTGAAAACCTCTGCCTGTGGTTTGAGAAAGAGAAGTGGACTCATTATTTGTAACTGTCCCCTTATTTTTTTGGATAGTAAATACAGCCTCTATAATTGGTTGGGTGAGGACCACTGCAGTTGGCATATTTGGCCAAGGTGGTTTTGGACTTGATGCAGGTGTTAGAGGGGTGGCCTTCACCATATTTTAGGCACCTGTAATCGGTTCTGCAGAGCTTTTGTGCATGGACGTATTTCTGACATCTGTGGCACTGGCCCGAAGACGCTGTTTTCCTTAAAGGTTCCGGTGTGATCTTGAGTCCACAGATTGATGTTATATTGTAAATATTTTTGAAGGCGTTGTGAATCTCCACTGGTCCTTGTGGAGATTCAAGAACATCGGGCTCTTGTCGGCTCGTAACATTCTGTTGATCTTTATTGGTGGTAGTCCATGATTGCAGAGATCTGCTGCTATCTCCTCAGGCTTGATATCTTCTTTCACAGCTCGGAGCACCCACTTCAAATTTCTTTCCTAGCTGAGGGAGAATGTATGATATTGGATATCCAGGGCATCAATGGGTTTAGTTAGGTGACGAAAATCTCCCTGAATTTTAATGTCTTCATCATCATTCTTCGCCCTTGAGTATATCTTTTTCCCTCTCATATGATTGCTACCAGAGTCGTCCACTTGCTCTTCTCCCGTAGGACTATCGGAGCACCATTTCTTTAGAGGAGTGATTATTAGGGGATGTCATCTTCCATCCTATCATCCTTGCATGTTTCTTCTGTTCTGCGCGTGTGTGCTTCCTTTAACTCTGTTTTGGGTGGGGAAACCACTAAATCAATCTTTTCCTTCTCTGGTCTTATGTCTTCCCCTTCTCTACTTGTCCTGGAATATAGGTTTAAAAACCAGGCATTCTTCATCAAATATTTTTAAGTAACTCAAAAGCAAGTTTCTTGTCAAGGCTTTGGATTAAATTGTTCGTATCATCTAGATTAGATTATTCATTTTAAATCTATGTATCTGCAATATTTCTTCCAAATAGTCAAAAATTCCGCAATATCACAATTAATAATAAAAAAAAAAAACTACATGATTCCGTAATCATTAAAAACACACCATTCAAGAAAAAAAAAGCGATAGTTTCCAAATTCCATTCCATGATGATAGGCGCAACTGTTTAGGAGCCCTAAAAGCATACACATAAATTGAATGTATATTTTATTATAATAACAATTATATCTATTAATACTAATGGTGTATTGGTTTTTTAAATTTATTTTTAAATTTCTTAGTTATTTTAAGAATATTTAAAATTATCAAAATATTTCATGATATTTAATTTAGATTTTATATATTTTTTAGTTAAAATTTCTATAGTTTATAATATTGTACTAATAAAGCGTGTCCAGACAGTTTCCATCTGGTTTTTCTTCAATATTTCAATACTCTTCTCTATTATTAGTCTAATGTGATCAGGCCTTCTACTTTGCCATACGAAAGCAGCCCAAATATCGGAATTTAATTTTCTCTTTTTATTCTGATTTTATATATGTATTTTGTTAACATTTAAATTGCATCTTTTTAATTCTATGTTAATACGATTTTAAATTAGTTTTTAATTGAGTTAATAAAAAAAAAATAATGCTATACTCGATGCACCTTTTTTAATATCTCATATTCTCCTTTTTAAATTATTAATATTGTTTTTTTTTTCTTGTTTTTTTTACATTATTTTTTGTTTTTAAGCTTAGATGTGCATTACGTGTTTGATTTGATTTTTCTTACTGGTTCTTTCATTCCAAGCAGTTATTATTTATATTTATTTTTTATGAACTCCCACCCGCGAACAGTTGTAAACATATAGTACAATAGTATTACGATGGACAATTTTTTTTCTTAAATTCTTATTAATTAGTGACTAGAAAAGCAGATACATTAATCACTCGGACAACCAGGAGTCGAGAAATTTTTTCTATAGGCTAGGTTGGTTGATTATTGGAAATGCAATTCTATGCCGCTTTTGGAAAACGCAAGTATACCAGAGATCAGATCCTCCTCTTAGGCATTCCTTTGGTGATGTGCTTCATAGATTACTTAAATGTTTTTGACTGTAATCAAAGAAATGGGAATTACTAAACATATTAGGTTGATAACTAACCTGTACAGTAAAAACAAATGTACGATTCACTAATTTGATTCAGGAGGAGGCAAGAATGTTCTTTTTCGCCTCCTTGTTAAGCATCTACTGAGGATATGTTGTGTTCAGCAGTACTGCTGAGTTGAAGACATCAGCAGTTGGAGTAGGCTGATGATACAGCACTCCTGATAACAACAGGGAAGAGATCTAGGACGAATTTTAACAGAGGACTTTAAGCAAATTCTTTTGGTCCTTGAAGAGACAGAGGCTTAAGAAAGGTTCTTGAGAAACAAGTGCACCTCAATGGAGAAATAATTGATAAGATCAGCAGATCGGAGTATCTGAGATCCATCCTTAGTGTAAAGGACTGGTATTTAGTAGACAATAGTCAAATATTTAAAGTCTAAAAGGAGAGAGCCATCACTACAGGAAACGATCTGAATATTCTGGAAGCAGCTGAGAGTTTGAAGAAATCGGATAAGAAAAAGTGTAACTGCTTTTGAAATATAGTGGCACAGGACTCTTAAGAGTCTCATACTTTGAAAATCGAACATGCAAATGAGTTTTAGAAAGGATTAATAAGACTCTGAGAAGAACGTCGAAATAGTGTTTGGACATACAAAGAATGGCAAGGGAGAATTTTTCAAAATAGTAACCGAGGGAGGAATACTTTGGAAAAGGGGATGCGACAGACCATTAGAGAGAGATGGATTAGGAGTAACGTCTTCAGGAAGTTGAAGTCTCAAGAAAAGTCCAGCATTGGACCCATGGAAAAGAATTCGTGGGGTACATCATCGAAGTATGAGGTAACCTACAGCGTGTATTGACGTCTAATAATGGATTATGAAAGTGGAGAAATATAGTTATAGCTGAAAAAACCCTTCATCTCCATATGAGGCCGACTATCCTGATGAAAAAGCCCGTGATGACATAATATTCAATATCAATAATGAGATCCCAACAGAATATAACAATACATCGATAGTATCCTCAGGTTTCTGAGATTTATAATTGAACCTGAGATATAATTTTTGAATTTTAAGAATATTGGAAAGATAATTTCAAGATATTTTGATCTAAGGCATTGGTTCCCAACCGGTGGTACGAGTATCCCCGGGGGGTACGTGCTGGGCTTTCAGGAGTACACGAAAAATAATCAGTAATGGCGGAAAAATAAGTAAGGTAAACAAAATGCAAAACGTTAGTTATGGAACAATAAATGTCAGTATTTAAAAACAAGGGTACAATTTATAGAAATGGGTTTAAAAGGGGTACACAAGTGGAAAAAGATTGGGAATCGTTGATCTAAGGTATTGAGATTAACATTATGAGAACATCTTAAATAGAGGTTAGTGATAAATACAAATGTTTCTTTTACCCGAATAGAAAACAAAATTGTTTTCTATTTGGGTAATTTTTTAACATTAACATTTCTGGCCAGATTGGGCGAAGGAAAATTGCTTTTCATATTCCCCTTTGTCTTGTAATGAAAGAACTTTGAATGTGTAAGCTATATGCTCGCCCATTGAGGGCAATGAAGTTAGTTGTGTTCAGCTGAACTTAAGATAGACTTTGGTCTTTTATATTTGTTAATTTCTGCTTCATTATATTCCGAGGCTTCCTTGATTAACGGGTTTGGATGGTTACTTGTCTTGGTAAAGAACTTCTCAGCTAGATTTATAAGAAAGGAAGAGATATAAGGGATATTAACTATAAACCAAGGGGCATCTAGAATCATCCTCAGGCATTTATTCTGTAATCTTTGAAGTTTAGAATGTTTGAATTCGCGGTGTGGCGCCACGCTGGGGATGCGTAAGTGATCACCGGTCGAATTACCATCTTGTAAATTGTTAATTTTGTTTGCGTGTTCCAGTTTACTTTGTCTGTTGATCATAGGGTAGAGCTGTGCTAAGACTTTGAATGTCTTTGAGGTAATGTAACTAATATGTTTGCTGAATAGGAGTTTACTGTCCAGAATCACTCCAAGATATTTAACTTCAGTCTGCCATGGAATCTTTACTCCCAATAAATA
The DNA here is from genome assembly GCF_054136105.1 of Typopeltis vanoorti. Lineage (NCBI taxonomy): Eukaryota > Metazoa > Arthropoda > Arachnida > Uropygi > Thelyphonidae > Typopeltis > Typopeltis vanoorti. The sequence continues at coordinate 58,556,637 of NC_143562.1, forward strand.
AATATCCTCCATGGTATGGATTTTCTTTCTAGTAAACAATATAACTGAGCTTTTCTGGGGGTTACCTTGGATTCCTCCAGTCTGCCATCCACTTTTCTAAAATGTGTATGCTGGTTTGGAGTCTTTTAGTCGCCAGTTTTGGGCTCAGTGATCTTGCCATCAGTGCAGTATCATCTGCATATAATGCAGTGAATGTTGTTCTTGGGTTCAGAGGGATGTCCATTACATGGATTGAGAACAGGAGAGGTGCCAGAAGATATCCCTGAGGTACGCCTGCTGAGATCCTGCGTCTGGTCGAAACCGTTTCGCCGACCCTGACCTGCATATATCTGTCTTTCAGGTAAGAATGTATTATTTTTATTAACTTGACTGGCAAGTTAAATTTAATCAGTTTGTAGAGAAGGCCTTGATGCCATACTTTATCAAACGCCTTCTCTCCGTCGATGAAGATGGCAGCTGTGTTGAGTCTCCAGTTAAAGCCTTTAGTAATGATTTCTACCAGCCGGTGCACTTGTTGAGCTGTACTATGGGACTTACGGAAGCGAACTGTTCATTAGGCAAAATTCCTAACTGTTTCTGCTTGAAGTCTTGAGAGGATCACTTTCTCTGTCACCTTTCCGAGGCTGGACAATAAGCTTATGGGTCTGTAGCTTTCGGGAAGGTGAGGATTTTTTCCTGGCTTCTTCAGTGGCATGATGGTGGCTGTTTTCATGTAGTAGGGAAATGCTGGAATCTAAAGATGGCAGTTGTAATGTTGACGAGATGGACTATGGTCTTTCTTGGAAGTAGTTTTACTATTCTGTTGGTTATGCCATCCGGTCCTGGAGCTTTTTTACTGTTTAGATGGGAGATGATATTTATCATTTCTGCCGGATTTGTAGGAGGGATATGTTCGGAGTTAACAGTTCGGAGTTATAAGTCCTAACATGACGATGAATCTTGTACATAAGGTTGATATTTAGATTTGTTTGAGATGCATTGCACTGAAATTTTAGGTTATCTACTAGTGCTTCGGCTTTCTCTTCATCTTTGTGAACTATCCCTTTCTTGGTTTGTATAGGGGATATGAGTTGCTTTTTGGTGCAGATTGCTCTTAAGAATTTCCATACAGAATGATCTTCAGTGTTGATGTTAGCCAATTTAGTTTCCCATTGATGGTTTCTGTGTTTTTTCGGGTAATTTCTTATAAGAATTTCCATACAGAATGATCTTCAGTGTTGATGTTAGCCAATTTGGTTTCCCATTGATGGTTTCTGTGTTTTTTCGGGTAATTTCTTATAAGTCCTTATAAGGACTGGCTTAAAGGGGCGAAGCAAGAATGCTTTTAATCTTCCCCGTTATCTGTAGAGGACAGTGTAGGGATAAGGTGTTATTGAGCTATTAAAGCTCTGATCATGGCAGGAAGGTAACAGCAATAGCCGAGCCTCAGTTAGAACTTCATTAGAACTACAGCATTTCATTCCATTACCCTCCAAGGGTATTTAAATTCCAAAGGTAATTTTAAATTCGGGTTAATTGAACTAATAAATATATTTCGATCAGAAAAAGGTGTGCTTATATAACTTTCTATATTACTTAAAATTTTAGAGATAAATAAAATATTTAAAGTTATTTTTATAGAAATATAGTTTTCCTTTATATTCTATACAAAATATAAAGAAAAACGTTTTAATTTTTGCTTTTAAATTTTTTTTGTGAACTGTCAAGCACATTTCGTGGAAATAAATTTCTACGGAGAAAGAACTTTGTGTGTGTGACTCTCAAGGTGATGCTTGTAGGAATACTGGAAGACCTCAAAAAGTTCTTTAACGTAGGAAGTGTACTGCGATTAGGACCCCCTCCCCCCAGTTGACATTGATCTCAACTTAAGAGATGATTTTTTTTTTTTAATGTATCAATCAACAAAACAGCATCAACGTAATAGGAAATAGTAACATCGCATAAACTGAAAATTGTGAGTTCGCCCGTCTCATGCAGAAACAGTAGTTTTCCTTCGGAATCTCCAGATTTTCTACGGGCATAATTTGCAAACCTATCGAAAAACACACTCAATCTACAGATACCAGACACTCGTCTCAGAATCGTAGTAGATTTCTTAGTTACGTTGATGTAATCAAAATCAAACAACCAACTTTTTTTTTTTTTTTTTTTTTTTTGTCCTCTATAGAACTTCGTAAGAAGCACAAAACATTTCAAATATAAGCTTTTCACGTATTTTCGGCCGCATTCATATAACATGAGAAGCATTACACAGGCAGGATTGACATTACTACAATTTATCCGCTTGATATCGTCTACCTTTTAGTCTTAGTACAAGGGCTGTAAAATTGCACCAGCAAGTCTTCTTTGGCTTAATTAACTTAATCGTCTGCTTCTGATCATCGGTTATTATCGTTTCGGGTGCTTTCTGCCTTACCTTTTGCCCACTTAAGACACTCCACTAGATGCGTGCGTCCAATTTCTTCGGGAAATAAAATGGCATTAACGGAGTAATAAAGTGAACTTGACATCTTCGCTGCCAGGGGGAGCTGCTTCAGGATCACGTTAAATAACGATGCCATTTGTCACTCCGCTCACGTCTGCCCACCACCAAAGCACGCGCATACAAAATCAGAGCTTCTACTCGGAAAGAGAGATAGAACGAAAGAGGGGCGGGGGGGGGAATAAAATAAAAAAAAAAAACGCCATCTCACCCACGCGTGAGCACAAGCTCACACCCCAAGGCACTTTGATAAATTTATAAAATGTCACACACACACACACACGCCTACTTTCACTCTCTCTCTTTCTTTCTTTCTTTCTTTAGCCGTCGGTGATTGACCGTTACCTACTTCATATCTTCACCGGATTCGCCCTCTGATAGGCTCGTCGTAACTGATAGTTCGGCATTCCTTCTTGCCAACCCCTAATCCTTACCCCCTACGCCCCTGAGGTCACGCAGCGTTCCTACAGGTCGAACGGTGAAGGGCATTTTGTCTATTTTTTTATATTATATGTATAACTAGAGATGCCGTTTTGGTAACATTGAAAAATGGGATTGAGGGAGAAGAAGATTGTCGGATAGAACTGAGTGAAAGAAGGGAAATATTAAATAAACATCCATTTGATGTCTGCTAGCTTATCAATTTCAAAAACGCAACAATAGTTCATTATGAAATAATGTTTCTATGGCAACCATTTCATTCATTGTTGACCATCATAAAGTGATAAACCGTTTATTTATTGCCAATTTCATTTAGCACTTCAGAGCGACCTCTTGCGGGGGAAATGCATCATTATTCAATAGAAGTGGAATCGCTTATAACCATGATATACTTTGACTCTGCTAACATCCATGTTTTCGTGTTTTTCTGTCAGGAAATAATATCTTCAACCAACAATACACTACTATAGTCATTGTTTACTTGCAGTTGTACCATTGGTCATTTCCTTGACAGTCGTGTAGGTGTTGTGAGCAACACTCCTTAGACATTTAACCTACTTAGGTGATAATAAACATCTTTTGGTGCCTAACAGCAAACCACATCTCGCCTTTCACTCTCGTGGTCCGATAACTTTTCCGTAAGCCACTGAGTCACTTTTACGCATTGACTTCTAGCATGCTTCGTTGACATTCGCTCTGGTAATCGAAGCCACGCCCGCCATAGCAAGAGGCGGTTGCTAAGGCAACCGAATATGCAGAGAAAAGAGGAGGTTGAGGAGGAGTAGGTGGTGGTGGTGAAGGAGGAGGTGGGGTGGGGTGGGGAATAGAAGTGAGCGGGTAAAGAGCATCCCATCTGTTAGAGTTCAGACCTAAGATATCTATTCCTCTAGCTCCCTCTGAGGGAACATAGGGGGGAGATTGATGTTGAAGTACTCTAAGATAGAAAAGGCTTTCGAGATGGCTGACTGGCGTCGCATTGTCATTGTTGTTTCTAGCAAAGAGCGCTTCTGGCATTTCTCTGCCTTTCGGGGGCGTTGGTACGTAGCCCTAATGATATAAACATAACGAGATACACCGGTCGCTATAATCAGAAGAAAGTACCTCATTTATTTTTATTATAATGTGATTCATTTCTAAAGAGGGCGCCTCTGTTCTTTGGCATCTTCCATGCCGTGTAAAAGAAAAATATGAATATAAATAGAGGCATCGGAGATGTGCAAAGTTTATAGCGAATGGGTTGCTGACGAAAGTCGTTTCTCATCACTAGCGTTTTCCATTTTTGTTTGGCGGTGTTTTTTTTTTTTATTAATTTTTTTTTTTTACGACTTCAAGGAAAAGAAAGAAAAGAAATTGGCATAGAGTAACGTTTGTGATATTATGCCGAAATTTCGTACATGGCTACGGCAGATGTGCAGATCAAGGAGCAGGATGAATTTCAGGATCTAAGGATTTCAAAGTTGCGTATCACTTGATATCTTTTAGGTATGGCATTCTCTATGACCATAAGAAAAAAAAATGGTTAAAATATGAATATAATCACTTATTGACTAATGTAGTCGCTTTTCACCCCCCCCCCTGTGAATTCAAGACAACAACAGCATACCTAATATAAGGTGAAGTCGCAATTTGGTTAAAGGCTAATTTTTAAATTAAAAAAAAAACATTCTAGATAATATAATGCTTTAAAAGCACATCTTTTCATTTTGTTAATAAATGCTTATATATAAATGTATGTACAATAATTTATTTTATATTTATTCATTTATATATAAAGATATATGCAATAATGTATCTTATATTATATAGATTTATTAAAAATTATTAATAAATTAATTTAGTTTCTTATCATTAACAAAATGTTTAATTAAAAAACTACATACACCTTTTTAGTTTTTTGATACTAAAATTTTATATGAAGTCTTTATTAATTTGTTGATTTACTTTCTTACTCGAGTTATGTTAATAAGATTATATTTCATTTTAGCAACTTGCCTTTATTAATTATTAAATTAAATAAATATGGATAAGATTATATCTTTAGTAACTTGCTTTATCGATTTCGTTTGTCAATATTAATTAGATTCCGAAACATCTGTTGAGCATCCATGTCTCATTCAGTAATAACAATGATCTTTGGATAGAAAAGCATAAATTTGAATCCTGTTTAGGAAGCGAACCTTTAAAAAAGTGTTCTCTATTGAAGGTCAGTTTCATCCCGAAGACTTTTTTTTTCGTGTTTCAAAACAGACAAACCGACCCAAGAATGCGCACACTTACAAAAGCAAATCGCATAGTATTAACAGACTTTTTATTAAGTATATTCGTATTTGAAGTCAGATGAATTGGTTATGAGAGGTCACTGATCTCAGCACGTGACGAAGAAGGTGAATAATCCCCCCCCCCCCTTTTTTTTTAAAGCATTATGATTTTCAGTGGAATAAGATGTAAGCTGTTTTTAAACCAATAATCCGAACTCCATTTTTTTTAACGGCGTTTGAATCGTTAGCTTACATTCTTTTTTTTTTTTTTTTTTAAACTCAACAGGGAAGCTCACATTTGAGATATCGTGGACATGTTATGACATGTTAGTAAGGATTAATCGCGTTGCCCAAAGCAGATAAAGAGCAAATCATTACAAAATGATTACGCAAATGAGATCGGTCTAATTGATTCCATTATGATGATAGCCTCGCTTACTTTAGAGCTAACGGAGTATTTTTGCTTTGCACTCTATTTAATGTACGTTGTGTTCTTACACGTGCAGAACGCTATCCACACAATGCTCTTAACCGGAAGGAAGTGAGGTGGAGCTCACTTCATGGTACGGTCACATAAGGCGGGCTGCGTTGCCACTTCCTGTGGAATGTGGGGATTTTTTTTTTTTTTTTTTTTTCCGTACTGTGGCTTCCAAATAAAGGATTGTCTCAGTCTCATCGACGCTTTGTCCATTGTTTTCGGTCTGATTTCTCTCTCTTTTTCTCCATTGATACTTTCATTCCCTCTCTCATCCGATTTTTTTTTCATTTTTCTGCTCCCCCCCCCCCATAACACATTGATCCGAAATATATGATGTTTTATATTAGTTTTTCAATTTTTTTAAAAACAGTTTTGATTTGCTGTCAGTATTGAAAACCAACTAATTGATTCCCTTTAAAAGCCACACGCACGCACACACACACACACACAAATTGTTAACCATCGACCCAAAGATGTCAGTAAAGCTCTGCAGAGCGGCTATTGTGTCAAACATTAACTCGATTGACCGTGTGTATGTGTGTGTATGCCTAGCTAGTGACGCTAGCGATAGCCGTGAGTGTAGATGTCAACCTGTACGACGTTGGTTTTGTCTTAAAAGGGTACCAATTAGGTCGTCATTGTTAATGGATTTGGTGCTGTGAAATAGACGACTTCCTGTAGCCCCCCCTCGTATCCTAATTAATTAGGTGTTAGTACTCTTTCACCGTACGAGGGCGCTGCTCTCCGGTTGTTGATAGCGCTTCAGTAAATTAGCGGTGGCAGACATAAAGAAGGAACTGATGGATTGTTAGATTAAGAGTAAGTGAAACGAATGAACGCAGAAAGGTCGCGTTTAGTATGCAAAACAAACGGGAAAGTTCACTTTTAAGAAGGGTGGGAATATGTAAAATGTTTAATTAGCCACTACAATGCACGCACTGTTGATAGATTAATTAGACGCATGGCGCAATTTTATAGTAATAAATTAAAAATTGTGCAGTATAAAAGAGTACAAAGTGAAATAACAACTTGGATAAAAACTAAAAAAAAAACGCATTAGTAGATTTTATTTTCGCTAGAGTGTGCATTATTGATTGATTGATTAGAAATTGACGTTTATCATACATGAATCACTGCAACACGTGATTTTTTTTTCTGTTATGAACGTCATTGTTAGACTTTTCATGTTGTTTTCATTTAAATTCTTTATTGAAGATTACGTAGTAAAATCAAAGAATTGATTGACAAGAGACTTTATGTACATTTTTTTTTGTTGTTGTTAAAAAGTTAATTGTTGCAATGTTCGTGTAGATTCCATTGTTTTCAGATTAATTATTCAGATGATAGATATTCTGAATATATTGGTTTATAAATCATTACAAATGAACGGTATTAAATAACCTGTTGCTTTTATTTTATTTTCTGTCTTAACCTGTATCGTATCTCATATATTTGACGTATTGTAAGATGTCTAACTAATGACAATATTAGTATTCATACTTTTTTTTTGTTCTTAATAAGTTTTATGCCATATTTTAATGTATCTCCCATTTAATAATTTCTGCAATAATCAAGAATTATGAATTTATTTTAATATATCCAGACTTAAACTTTACAACATAAGCAACAATTGAAGCAAGTGATTTATTTTGTAAAAATAAATCACTTACTTCAGAAAACAATGGGATTTACACTAAGTTTAAAGTACTGTGAAAATCTACTAATCAACATTAACACATAAATTATTTATTTTTGATTTTTTTCCCTGATTGCTACTGATATTTTTACTATTAGGTTTAATAAGTTCTATTCATCTTTTACACCGTAATTAAAAATCTATCATGGAAAAATATTTTCATTTTCATTTCTGTTTACGGTTTGTAAGGTGGGAGTAGAAGAAGAGTCCTTTTTAGGACTTCCAGGGTAACAATTAGCAATGCTGAACCGAGGAAGTAAACTGAGGTTCGGCTGTTGCTGTTATCCTGGGTGTGAGTTTTTGAGTTCGCTCCCTTAGGGTTTTTGCCTTAAGGGAGCACCTTGAGTCTCCGGGGAAGGTGTTCTCCGGCAGGGCCCGCTGAGGGGTTCTTGTCGGTGAATTATTTTCCTCGGAATTTGAGCGGTTCTGCTCAGGAGTCGGGGAGCCCATCGGGGTGCTAGGATGGGGCGGCCGACACTGAGTGGAACCAACGCTGAGCGGTTCTGCTTAAACGGGGAGCCCGTCGGGGTGCTTGGACGGGGCGGCCGTCAATGAGTGGAACCAACGCTGAGACATGGACGGTCTTTCGCCCACTATGGAGTGGCCTAGAGATCGTCCGATTTTTTGAGATTTTACCCTTTACTTACTAATCAGGGTAACAATTAGCAATGCTGAACCGAGGAAGTAAACTGAGGTTCGGCTGTTGCTGTTATCCTGGGTGTGAGTTTTTGAGTTCGCTCCCTTAGGGTTTTTGCCTTAAGGGAGCACATTGAGTCTCCGGGGAAGGTGTTCTCTGTCACGGCCCGCTGAGGGGTTCTTGTCGGTGAATTATTTTCCTCGGAATTTGAGCGGTTCTGCTCAGGAGTCGGGGAGCCCATCGGGGTGCTAGGATGGGGCGGCCGACACTGAGTGGAACCAACGCTGAGCGGTTCTGCTTAAACGGGGAGCCCGTCGGGGTGCTTGGACGGGGCGGCCGTCACTAAGTGGAACCAACGCTGAGACATGGACGGTCTTTCGCCCACTATGGAGTGGCCTAGAGATCGTCCGATTTTTTGAGATTTTACCCTTTACTTACTAATCAGGACTTCCAGGGTAACAATTAGCAATGCTGAACCGAGGAAGTAAACTGAGGTTCGGCTGTTGCTGTTATCCTGGGTGATGAGTTTTTGAGTTTGCTCCCTTAGGGTTTTTGCCTTAAGGGAGCACCTTGAGTCTCCGGGGAAGGTGTTCTCCGGCAGGGCCCGCTGAGGGGTTCTTGTCGGTGAATTATTTTCCTCGGAATTTGAGCGGTTCTGCTCAGTGGTCGAGTTTCACTGAGTAGAACCAACGCTGAGATATGGACGGTCTTTCGCCCACTAAGAAGTGGCCTAGAGATCGTCCGATTTTTTGAGATTTTACCCTTTACTTACTAATCAGGGTAACAAATGGCAATGCTGAACCGAGGAAGTAAACTGAGGTTCGGCTGTTGCTGTTATCCTGGGTGTGAGTTTTTGAGTTCGCTCCCTTAGGGTTTTTGCCTTAAGGGAGCACATTGAGTCTCCGGGGAAGGTGTTCTCTGGCACGGCCCGCTGAGGGGTTCTTGTCGGTGAATTATTTTCCTCGGAATTTGAGCGGTTCTGCTCAGGAGTCGGGGAGCCCATCGGGGTGCTAGGATGGGGCGGCCGACACTGAGTGGAACCAACGCTGAGCGGTTCTGCTTAAACGGGGAGCCCGTCGGGGTGCTTGGACGGGGCGGCCGTCACTAAGTGGAACCAACGCTGAGACATGGACGGTCTTTCGCCCACTATGGAGTGGCCTAGAGATCGTCCGATTTTTTGAGATTTTACCCTTTACTTACTAATCAGGACTTCCAGGGTAACAAATGGCAATGCTGAACCAAGGAAGTAAACTGAGGTTCGGCTGTTGCTGTTATCCTGGGTGATGAGTTTTTGAGTTCGCTCTCTTAAGGTTTTTGCCTTAAGGGAGCACTTTGAGTCTCCGGGGAAGGTGTTCTCCGGCACGGCCCGCTGAGGTGTTCTTGCAGGTGAATTATTTTCCTCGGAATTTGAGCGGTTCTGCTCAGTGGTCGGGGAGCCCGTCACTGAGTGGAACCAACGCTGAGATATGGACGGTCTTTCGCCCACTATGGAGTGGCCTAGAGATCGTCCGATTTTTTGAGATTTTACCCTTTACTTACTAATCAGGGTAACAATTAGCAATGCTGAACCAAGGAAGCTTAACTGAGGTTCGGCTGTTGCTGTTATCCTGCTGAGTTTCGAGAGTTCGCTCTCTTAGGGTTTTTGCCTTAAGGGAGCAATTTGAGTCACCGGGGAAAGTGTTCTCCGGGGGTTCTTGTCGGTGAATTATTTTCTTCGGAATGAGTGGTTCTACTCGGTGGTCGAGTTTCACTGAGTGGAACCAACGCGGAGATTTAGACGGTCTTTCGCCCACGGATGAGTGGCCTAGAGATCGTCTGATTTTTTGAGATTTTACCCTTTACCTAAACAGTTCCAGGGTAACGAATGGCAATGCTGTAGCTGATGAAGTTTTAACTGAGGCTCGGCTATTGTTATTACCCAGTCATGACTAGAGCTTTTTGCCCAATAACACCCTATCCACACAGATTTTCTTCATTCGGATGACGGGATAAAGAGTCAAGGACTCAGTCCATCGCCCAGTTCTTTTTAGAACTTTACGGTTTGTAATGCTGTAAGAGGTTAGCTCCGAAATCAAAGTCAGCTGATGATATGAATTCCGTTAAATAGATGGTCGAATTAGTGAAATTTGTCAAATTTTTCTTGACAAATTTCACTAAATATATTTTCTTTCTTTCTGTTTTTTTTTTTTTTTTTTTTGCATATATCAGTAGAAACGTTTAGCCACAGAACCTCCGTAGAGGTTTTGTTAGAATTTTGACTAATATACAAAAAGACGTGGTGTAGAAAATGGTAGTGCAGATGGTGGATCATGTGATATTGTATAGTTGACTCCATCGATGAGTATCGAGATTGTTATGATTGGAAGTGTCATAATAATAATAATAATAATAATACATTTCTACCATTTTAATGATTAGAATAGTGTGATCTTAATCGATGATCACCGATAAAAATAGTGTTCCTGCTGCTGGCACAAAAATTTTGGTTTGTCCAATGCATTATTTTGGAGTCAAGTGAGAGTAATTCATTTCTTAAAATAATTCTACGTCCTTCCCTTGACAAAATAAGCCGAAGAAATATTTTAGTGATTTAACTCATCTAAAATGCGAGATAAAAACTGAAATTAGGGCAAATTAAGTGAATAAATTATCTTATATAAAAGTCGTAACTTTACTAATTGTATCTCAATGAATCTTGAGGGCTGTCATCGATGATGGATAGCATAAAAAAAAAGCAGGATACGCAGTCTCTTAATACATCCGTTGGTCGATAATTTTTCCAAGAATTTTGCTTTTTTTCCCTTCGTAAAGTTGCAAATATATAAACTGAAACCGTTTTAAAATAGTATCCGAAAGTATAACGCAAGATTTTAGGTATTAAGGTCCTGTTGTCAGAAAGAAACAGAAAAATTCAAAGAAAATTAATCTTTTATTTTCCTGGAAAAATTCAAATAATGCGTACTAGGGATCCGGATCGTTTATTGATAAGGAATATCTTCTGGTGACAGTCTTTAGTCCCCTATCCGTGACCGGCACAGACGCAACTCACCATTGCGGAAGCATTGAGCATTGGTCAGTTATCAATTTTCCTAGTATCGGAAGAGGATAGGACGTCACTGTCGCTTTTTTTTGATATCCGAAACCGGACATCAACCGGACCGAAATCGTTGAAATTATAGACAAGTCCGTATTATTATCACTGAAATTTAATACGCAATGTGGAAGTTAACATTTTCAATACTAAGCCATTTACCAAAAAATGAGGCATTTAATAAAAACTAAAAATGAAATATGCCAAGAAAATTTTAAGCAAGTAACATAAATTTATAAATTTACACTTACATTTCTCCTGCAAAATTTTATTTAGTCTATAATTATCTTTTAAATTTTACGGTGTTTTAAGTAAAATACCAAATACTCACAAAAGTTTAGAGAAACAAAGACTTTAATGGAGCATATAAAAATAATAAAAGTTTTATATAAAACTTTTTAAATAATATAATAAAACTTGTTGCATAAAGGATAGAGAATAAAAATTGAGGTAGACGCTGCTATTGTAATATTGCCAATCAAAATCACTGATAATTAAATTATGTATATAACATAATACGCTAATGTACAGATTGCACAATCTGATGTTTTTTTTTCCTAAGGTTTAGAAACCCATTATAGCGCTCTCTAACAATGTGACAGCAAGCAGTGCCCTCTACAGCATAACAGGACTAAGCGTGCTAAGAAGTGTAATAGTAGTCTAAGAGAAGATAATATTGATATTTTAGTTTAGATATAGGGTTAGAGATAAGCTTTGATGGCACCTATGGTGAATACATTTCAGCGCTTCTTTGAAGTTTACTTGTTGCAAACCAATGTCTATTTTAATAAAAATAGATTAACGATATTGAATCAAACCAGCTACTATCTGTAAATATAACGAAAACACAGATTAATTGGCGTAGGCACAAAACCAGCATGCGTGCTTGCTTTTACTATAACTTCGCTTGCATAGTATTTCCCGATTGTCGATTATGACGTCATCACAATTATTGTTTTAAGCATTTTGCAAGCGATCCAATAATAGCAACAAAAAAAAAAATGGATTGACAATAATAATATTTCTGATTGCTTAGAGATCAAAAGAATACTTTAATTCATTTCCACAATCATAAAAATTAATAATAAGTTACAAACTCCGAAAACTCGTTTCGTAATGTATGTGTGTATCTACCAAAGTTACTAGTGGGCTGTTGGCTAGGTAATTCAAAAGGTCATAGCCCAGTCTGATGTCACCCTTGAGTATAGAGCATCTGCATGAACCGAAAGGGGTGAATAGTAGGGGAGTGAACATTCAAACAGGGATGACGAACAAAGGATCTGTGAATGGAGAACTTTTCAATCGAAGACACACACACACACACGAACACACAGACTAAGAGAGAGAGAGAGAGAACTCTGTATAGATTGGGGAAGCACAGACTGATGGGACATACACTTCTGAAGAGTGTGATTCATCAACGCACGTGCCTCGTACCAAAACCGTCGTGTGTGGGGGAGGCACAGGGAGGGGGAAAATCCAAACTGGGAAAATAGAGACAAGCTAGTGTTGGACCTACCCTTGGCCTTCCTTCCTCGCTCTACGGAAAAACACCAGTGGACATCTGTTGGCGTTGCACAACCAACACTCCCTACCCCCCCCTTCTCTCATCCTCCCCCTAAACTCCTAACAGACGCCTTCTGCGCGTTCCAATCAGTCACTTGACTGACGCAGTTTGGGCCTGTTTGGTGTGTAACAAGTAAGCTTTTGTATTTGGGACTTGTTGTCGTTGCGGAAGGACACTAAAATTTGTGTTATCCTTTTTCACGCTATTTCAGACGATTTAGCAATCATGTTATTCATTAACAATTAGCTATTTACTAATATATAGTTGCTTTAGCTGGGAACAATCTTTCTTTTGCCCTCATAAGTTTTATTCGTTTAAACTGTCCCTTCTCGCAATATAAGGATAGGGTAGGTCTGCTTGTAGTAAATGACCGATGTAGAAAAGATTTAAATGACGACATTCGAGTACCTTAATGAAGCCAAAGTGTGAAAAGATCAGTTAACTTTTGTGAAAAAAAAAAAGTTTTTATTTATCGAATTTCGTGACATTAGTGGTCATATTACATCAGATAATGCAAAGTCAGTACATTTAGTTTTAGCGGTTCTTGAGGGATGTGACAACATTGTTCAGTACTGCTGACAGCTGTTGCAGCTTCGCAGCAGTCAGAAGCAGACGGTAAAGTTCTTTCCCCCCTTCCCATGTTTTTTTTTTTTTTGGTTAGAAATAAGCGGTCGAATACCCTCTATGATAACATTCCCCCCCATAAACACTCGATTTTTATTCAAATCAAACCAGCCGAAGAACACACAGTTGAGATACATATATAATACATCGGTTTATGACATTAATATCACTAATATTAAACACCCAACTAGCCCATAAAATATATATTTTTTCCTTCATCATTTTGTTCATTTGTGATCCATAAAAATCTACCACAGTTGCTTAGCCATCAACAGAAACAAGGAATAATTAGAAGACTGCAATCTTAGTTCTCATTACCAGCAAAGTTTTATGTATTTATTTTTAAGCGATCAAGGCTTAGTGAGTTAGACTACACGATCTCGACTCATGTACTTACTATCACGTTTTTCATTTGGAACCGTTGGTCTATATACTGCTCATTCCTCGTCAGTGAACTACTTTCTTCGCCCCCCCCTCCATATTTGACGGGCCATAATTGATATTTTCTCCAGCAGAACTTTGCATACAACTTCTTTCCCATCCGAAGATTATCTTTCGTAATCTACCGATAATATTATTATTGTAGCAACTCAATATTTTTTGTACTGTTTTCTCTACTGCTCTACACCTCTGTGTGGGTAGTAATCAGAATATTTTTGTTTTAGAAGCGTGTTTTTCTATTATTGATCCGATTGTCTACTCTGTATTGTAGGGGGGAAAGAAACGGTGAGCTTATCAAAAGGGAGGAAAAAGGTAAGACAACACTTCCGCTAGTTTTTGTTAGCTTCTCAAACATTACGTGACCTTTAAAAGTATATTATCGAAACCTGGCTCAATAAATACTGTAGGTCAGTGTAACATTGTATGTTTAAAATAGAAAAAAAAAGGTCTCTTTATAATAAGGAATTGGCAATTGATTTTTATGAATATTTTTCATATTCACATGCGGAAAATTTCTTTGATAAAAAAAAATAATAAATAAATAAATAAATAATAATAATCCTTCAAATGGCGTCAGGATTTAAGGGAACTTACGAATGGTCCATCACAAAGATGTCAGCTGAGGGCAACTGGTTGCTCCTTCTGTGAATTGGCGTCGCTTTAACTGAATTAGCTAATTCGTTTGGAAGTTTATTGAAAAAAAAAAAAAAAATCTGGACTCTTATTTGGTTAACGCACTTGCATATACTAGCCTGATTGTTGGTGATATTACTGATGAACAGTTGTATACATTCGATGCTTGATTTTTATTTTTCCATTAGCAATATCAATAGCGGACCACAGATAAATTTCAGGTCGGAAACGGAAATAACTGTGATAAAAAAAAAAAAAAATTTGTGAAATTTTTGTTCCAATGTAAATCCTAAAAACATTTGATTGAAAAAAGAGAAAGAAATTATATTTATAAACAGCGTAGAAAGTACTATGTATGACGTCACTTCCGTTTCAATCAAACGGAAGCGCGCCATTCATAGGCTTTTTTACACAGTTTACCAATATAATTTCTTTCTCTTTGAAATAATATGAACCTTTTATTTTGCTAATAATCTATAAAACAAAGTTTTATAAAACTAATTTTTAAAAAAAAAATTGTAACATATAGAATACCCTTTTAAAACATTCAACAATTATAACCTTACAATCAATACTTAAAACAGTGTTTCTCTAGTAATGTCCATCATAGCTTAGGGCAGTTATTGCGTATATAATATTTAAGTTATAATTAGTTTGTGAACGGTACGAGTAGGCATTCAAAAATATTTATATAAATAACAAACGTATATATTATTATATGTCATAACAAAAAAGAATGTTTAAAATATAAAATTTTCTAAGATAACAATGAAATTTTATTAATAATAAAATAAATGCTAATACACCTATTTAATTTTTGAAATCTTATAAGATATATATATTTCTTCAATACCCTTGGAGGGTAATGGATGGCAATGCTGTAGCTAATGAAGTTCTAACTGAGGCTCGGCTATTGCTGTTACCCTCCTGCCATGATCAGAGCTTTAATTTATAATTTAATATCTTATATTTCTTATAAGAACTATATAAAGTTCTTATAAGAACTATATATATATGAATAATATGAAAGAGAATGGATTACTACCCTTCCTCCAAGGGTATTAATCCATTCTCTTTCATATTATTCATATTATATTATATTATATTATATTATATTAGTACAAGGACTAATATAATATGAAAGAGAATGGATTAATACCCTTGGAGGGTAACGGATGGCAATGCTGTAGCCAATGAAGTTCTAACTGAAGCTCGGCTCTTGCCATGATCAGAGCTTTAACAGCATATCCCTACACTGTTCTCTACAGATAACGGGGAAGATGAAAAGCATTCTTGCTTCGCCCCTTTAAGCCAGTCCTTATAATGATAAGGATGAAATTGTTCGCCTTCAGATGAATTCTTGATGACGGATATGGTTGTAAATAAATATATATATATATGGATTGTAAAATATATATAGATTGTAAATATATATGGGGATTGAATAAATATGAATAAATATCCAAGAATTTTTAAATTCCCCATGAAAATATATATGGGGATTATAAATAAATTTCCATAGAGATTCTCAATAGGGATTATAAATATACGAATAAATTAAAAACATTTAATTTATTCATTCAGATAATAAATAATGTAATATGGCTATTAAAATATCCAAGAATTTTAAATTTCCCATGAAATATTTGCGTTGTCACTATGTTTCTCGAAAAGCAAATTCAAAAATAAAATAAATCTTTTATTTTTGAAATCAATTTTTTTAAAAAAATCATCTTTTAAATCAATAAATTCTTTACTAAATTTACTAAATAAAGAAGATATTAAAACAAAATTCTCCAACACCTTTTAATTTCGCTTTTAAAAATGTAATTAGTGGCTTAAATTAAATCAACGAAAATATCAGGAGAGGGTGAATCAATCGACCGTGAAATGCGGTGATTGATTCATTCAATCCAATACCCTTGGAGGATAATGGATGGCAATGCTGTAGCCAATGAAGTTCTCACTGAGGCTCGGCTATTGCTGTTACCCTCCTGCCATAATCAGAGCTTCAATTGCTCAATAACACCTTATCCATACACTGTCCTCTACAGATAATGGGGAATATGAAAAGCATTCTTGCTTCGCCCCTTTAAGCCAGTCCTTATAAGGACGAAAATATCAGATGCGGTGCTTAATACCCTTGAAGGGTAATGGATGGCAATGCTGTAGCCAATGAAGTTCTAACTGAGGCTCGGCTATTGCTGTTACTCTCCTACCATGATCATAGCTTTATATAGCTCAATAACACCTTATCCTTACACTGTCGTCTACAGATAACGGGGAATATGAAAAGCATTCTTGCTTCGCTCCTTTAAGGCAGTCCTTTTAAGGACTTAAACGTTTGTTTCACTTGTAATTGCTTTATAAGATTTATTCTCAATATTTTTGTATCTCTTTCATTTAGTTGAATTACACACACTCTCTCTCTTTCTTCAATGATGAGATTAAATCTCATTAATGTGCTTCAATGGTCTCAGTCGTTTCCCCCTCCCCTAATAACCTGGATTTCTTTTAGAAATTAATTCGCCTTCCTTCCACCTTACATACACTTCAAAAGTTAAACGCCTCGCTTCATAAAACCAACCTATCTTTAGGCAACGGCTCAACTGACACGCGAGCAAATAGAGCTGAAGCAAACTACTAAATAACAACTCGACACACACACAGAGCAAACACCGCACATAACGACATAACCTAATACATTTACGGAACCCTAATGAGGTTCTATATTCTTGTTCTATATCTTGCGGTGCTGTGATAAACAGATCGATGCAAATATGTGAAAGTAATAACTTGAATATGAGGTATTTATCGGTTTTGTATTGGAAATATTAGCTCTGCGAATAGTTGAAGTTAATATTGAATTTGTTTCTTCGTGACAATGCTGAAATCAAAATACCGAGTTTCTAAAGTTAAATATATTGGGTAATTACAACTGATAGATGTGGGTAAATATATAATTTGTATGGGAAAATGAAAATGCTTCTCCGGTAATGATGTATGTGGTGATAAAACAACAAAAAAAAAACATCGAAATGATTCCTTTTTGGAAAACACCTTAGAGAAATGCTTAGAGAAGAGAGGTTAAATAAGGGCAGTGTACCTAATAAAAGAAATGCGATTAGCGATAGCAACTTGACTATAAAACAAACTTCTAACTTCCTCATAGCTTTATTTATGGCTATTAAAACCGACTACAAAGCTAATTTATGAATCATTTCAATTTTCTTTGGAAATTTACAACGACTAAATTTCAAGCAATCAAAGAACGCCCTCTGTGTTCAGAAAATAAAGCTAATTAATGTTTTTTTTTTTTTAAGTCTTAATCTTCATTGATAGGTACGTCTTATTTAAAGTTAACCATTACTAATGAACAGACTTTCTTAATCCTACCGAGGTTAAGTTTCTATTTTCGATCCTTACAACAATACTTACGGGCATTTTTTTTTTATTCGATATGCATGACTGACAAAAATGCCATCTGTCCAATATCAGTCACAATAGTATAGCAGCGCCTCTAGCGGAATTAATAGTTAACAAAGCTGGTATTATTATCCATTTCTGTTACTCGATGATATGGAGCTGGGAGACTATCAAAGCGTATTTTTTTTTTTTTTTTTTAAATGTCCTAATAGTTACAACAGTGAGCATTGGAATTCGAAGTTATTTAAGCCAAAGCAAGGAGGTAACACACACTGTTTGGTAATAATGTCTCAGGTCAACGATCTCTCTTTCTCAACCCGCCTATAGGCAAAGTTCCCAGTCACATGACAGGTAGAAGTACAGGTTTGTGTGTAGGTGAGCCAGTGACCCGCCTGCCTCCCGTCACCGCGGAGCTGTTAATTAGCGCGTGAAGGGTTCGCGTTCCTCGAGGAGTAAACAACCTACCAGTTGAATGGTGTTAACGCTACGTTAGTAATGTTTACTAATTGCATCTTATGAAGTATTGCATCCTATCCTCCTTGATTGTGACTCAAGAATTCCTCACGTGTTATCTGCTTTACTTACATAAATAAACAGATCGAGATTTTCGATGCGCGAGTTTATTATCAGACATAAATGTTTCTCGCGAAGGATGGACAAGAAAATAAGGCTCGTGAATATAAATGATAATAATTGCTATATCAAGCGAATGCTATCACAGTTATATTTCGATTGCATGTTTTGATTAAATAGCAAATGTGGAACTGTTCACAAATCTCCTCCTTTTTTAGTGATGGTTAACACTGACAAATTAATTATCATCTTATTCAATTAAATGTATCGTATAACCAAACATTACCATGTTTCGCTTTTTTGGAATAAGAATGCTTTTCATATTTCCCGTTATCTGTAAAGAAAATGTATGGATGGGGCAATATAGTGCCATAAGCTCTGATCATGGCAGGAGGGTAACAGCAATAGCCAAGCCTCAGTTAAAACTTCACTGGCTACAGCATTGCCATCCACTATCCTCCCTGGGTACCCATACCCATTTTAATAGCCTCGTATGACATACATGTTATATCTATCTATAGGATTATAGCATATGACTACAGCATTAACATTTGCTACTCTCGGGCTCAACTCCTCTTCCTAACCATGGAAAAGCTTAGTCCTTAAAAGGACTGGCTCAAAGGGGCGAAGCAAGAATGCTTTTCATATTCCCCGTTGTCTGTAGAGGACAGTGTAAAGAGAAGGTGTTATTGAGCTAAATAAATAAAGCTCTGATCATGGCAGAAGGGAAACAGCAATAGCCGAGCCTCAGTTAGAACTTCATTGGCTACATTGCCATCCAGTACCCTGCAAGTACTATATACCGTATATATAATATCGTCTCAATGGAAATCCTGCCGATACCTTGTCCATGGAAAAACTTAGTCCTTATAAGGACTGGCTTAAAGGGGTGAAGCTGGAATGCTTTTCATATTCCCAGTTGTCTGTAGAGGACAGTGTAAGGAGAAGGTGTTATTGAGCTATATAAATAAAGCTCTGATCATGGCAGGAAGGCAATAGCCGAGCCTCAGTTTGAACTTCATTGGCTACAGCATTGCCATCCATTACCCTCCCTCATGGAAAAGCTGTCCGCTCGGTAAGCCTAGTGGCTGTGCGCTTCGCAACCATATGACTGAGGAAGGAGTGTCCCAGGTTCGAGGAAGATCCTCAAATTCCTCAGCCATAGCCAAGTTAGCCGGTCTTGGGCAGGAGGTTTTTTTCCCGTCAGTTTTTCATCCTGCAAGTTGGCAAACCGGCCGGTGAACATACACGGATCTACAGCCATAAATACTTAACCCACCCATGAAGGGGCTCAACTCGCCCCAATAGGAATGGGGAGAAAAAAAAAGGGGGGGGGAAACTCCATACGAATAAATAAATGGAAAAGCTCCTTATTTTTATAAGGATTAGCTTAAAGGGGCGAAGCAAGAATGCTTTTCATCTTCCCCGTTATCTGTAGAGGAAGTGTAAGGATAAGATGTCATTGAGCTATTAAAGCTCTGATCATGGCAAGAGGGTAACAGCAACAGCCGAGCCTCAGTTAGAACTTCATTGGTACAGCATTGCCATCCATTACCCACCAAGGGTATTATTAATCACAGCATCTCACGGTGATATTTAAGTAAAGCCAATCTCTAAAAATTAAGACGATCCCTAGACCACTCAATAGTGGCCGAAAAACCGTCCATCTCAGCGTTGGCTCCACTCAATGATGGCCTTCCACCCACCACTACCACCACCACCGAACAGAACCGCTCATATTCCGAAGAAAAGCATTCACCGACAAAGCCCCTCACCGGGCCCTGCCGAAAAACACTCCCCCGGAGACTCAAATTTCTCCCTTAAGGCAAAAACCTTAAGAGAGCGAACTCAAACTCTCGAATCTCAAAGTCCATTTAGTCGCCTCTTACGACATGCTTGGATTTGCATTGGTGCTATTCTTATCGCGCCAACCACACGGGGAACCTTCACCGCATCTCACGGTCGATTCTCACTACTTCATGGTTAAATTTTCAAATGGAAAAAGCTTATAGTCCTTATAAGGACTGGCTTAAAGGGGCGAAGCAAGAATGCTTTATATCTTCCACGTTATCTGTAGAGCACAGTGTAGGGATAAAGTGTTATTGAGCTATTAAAGCTCTGATCATGGCAGGAGGGTAACAGCAATAGCCGAGCCTCAGTTAGAACTTCATTGGCTGCAGCACTGCCATCCATTACCCTCCGAGGGTATTGGATTGAATGAATCAATCACCGCATCTCACGGTCGATTGATTCATCCTCCTGGAAAAAGCTATTAGATAGACAAAACATTTGATAATGTCTTATGCAAATAAATAAAAGGTGTTTGCATAAAAGTATATTAAAATTTAAAAAGCAGTAAAGTTTAATTAATTATTAAGATTATTTTAAATCATCTTTAAACATAACTTTTTTATATTCTAAATTAATTTTACTTTAATTTTTAATTTACGAACACCAACGTCACCATTAATTTCATTTATAATTAAAGCGTCCTTAATATTCTTTAATTACATAAAATTGAATTTTATAATTATATACTATTAAATAATCAATTATGTTATATCAAATTTAAATGCTTTGGTCAATTGTTGCACAAAGGAAGTTCTGCTTGTCCGTGCAAGCCTTCTCAGATGACGGCGATCTTCTTTCTGAGAGTCTGTTTTAGGACAACAGTTGCGCCTCTTGGACAAGCAACGTGGGTTATTTTTCCACTGATTAAACACTGAATATATATCACCTTTTGAGAAAAAGTCAGCGCCGCTGTGTACAAAATCGTGGTTTCAGTCAGACGGGCACCCCCAAAAGAGAATTTCTTTTTCTCATTGTGATCAAGCGTTCTTAAATAACTGCCTAGAACGCAAGTGACCGAGTATTTTGCATATGTACTGCGTAAGTGACGTTTACGTACATCTGCATAAAGGTTTCTAGTGTGTATAATTATTCATACAAACCACTTACTCTGGGATCCTTAGGCTCACTACTGCAATTTATGAAAAATCAGAAAGGGATCTTCTTCTTCCTAAAAATAAATAAATAAAAATAAACATAAAGGTTTAAAAACTCTATTTTAAAAGTCTTCCAGAACATTTTCTTTTCATCTTGTATAGATTTATTCAAGGATTGCATCTTTCCCGAATTTCTTTGCTTTATTATTTGATATTGTGACTCGATGTCCAGTATTTGCAAAACTACACAAGCAAGCACGGAAGCGAGGGAAAAAAAAAAACAAAGTCCTTTGCACGAGAATAAGCTACAAGAAATCCAAACTGGTGTGTGTATTGTTTAAACGGTACTTCATCATAAACTTTTTGGGATCATTACACACACACTAATAATAAAAGAAATAATAAAATGTAAGTCTATTAAATTAGACTAAATATTTTAATTTAAAAAAACAATAAAAGATTTTAAAAATTTAATTGTTGCTTCCTGTATTTGATCAAATCCGAGCCTGGGAGATCAAAAGCTTGTCATTTGTGAAATAATAACCGAATTTGCAATTTAATATTGTGAAAATTATTTGCTCCAATAAATTAGCTATCTTCGGCTATTTTTTTTTTTAAAAAAAGAAGCTAAAATCTTTTAAAAGGAAAAGCTGAAAAATCTAGTATAACAAGACTGTCTTAACTCTTTTATTTTGTTTCTTAAATATGCATGGCATAGTTTAATGTCATCAACAGCAGATATGGGAAATAAGACCCACGCGAAACTGAAGAATATGTCCCAGTTATCATATGAGGTGTTACAGAAAGATAAAAGCCAGGAATAGTATAAGAGGGTGAAATGAGGTACATGTCATGTTAAAAGGCCAGACAAAATAGAAACTCCACGTGTTAATGTGTGGCCTAATTAAGTACAGAATATACGTACAGACATCAAAAATGAAGGGTTTTTCTCTCGTTTCTTTCTGTCTCTTTCCTTCGCAGATATAAAACATTATGTCTTGACCTTCTACGCGGATCTAGAGCACCTTTTTGTAGAGACAGTAGGTAAGTTTACGGAACTTGTAAGCACAAGATTGACAGATTAAGTGAGGGTGGCTGATATGAATTAGCGACTTCCTACACGTAAAAAAAAAAAAAAAAAAAAAAAAAAACCCTTTGGGTTTAATGGAATAATTTGTCTATGATGCGTAACTGGTTAAAACTTGAGAACAGGCATGACTGAGTTGATGAAACAAGTAAGACAGTCTGTAGAATGTCCTCGTTCCATTTCCCTTAACTAGATGAACGAAAGATTTTCTTTAATGCGGCCAAAACATTCATTAAGATTATCTCCTGAATACACTATACCATTTTTTTTTTTTTTTTTTGGTTTGTTTCATGCTGCAATAGCAAACCAAGTGGAAACTGGTTACTATATACACTCTGTATCAGCGTCGTAAATTATTTCTAAGGAATAATAGTCTCTTTCCACCTTCTGTACATTCCAAAATCACTTGGACCATTTATTCCATAGCTACTACGCAGTTAATTACTGTACAATAGAAATAAAATTATTTAAACAAATTTAGGGATAAATAGCAAGATAAGAGAGAACATAAAAGAACTATTAGCAAGTTACTGCATGCATTTAACCAGAAAGAGGAAAGAAAAAGTTGGTCACAAGCAAATTAACTTAAAATTAAACACTACTCTTGCAAATTAGTTCTGCGCATGCGTATTTTAATTTTAATTTTTTCATAGTCGTTTATTATTAGTGGCATCACAAATAAATGACACACTTTTCAATGTATTATTTCAAAAATAAGGTAATATTTATACGTTCTTCTTATATAATACTTATATATCCATTCACGTTCTATTTAAGCAAAATAAAATTTTGAAGTGCGATTGAATAAGTGAAACATACTTTGAAAAGTTTTCTTATTTTCACGGTCTGATACTTTGAAACAATTAATCACACTAAAAGGAAATGAGTCACTTTGACTTTTTTTTTTTTTTTGTTATCGAAGCTTCGAGATCCTTATTGAGAAATTAGCTACTTTAATTTATTCAATGGTGATTATTTTTTCTCTCTCTCAAATTAAACTACTTGGAAACTTACACTCACTTTAAAACGCTCATTAGTTTATACTAATGATACCATGATTACGGATAGAAAATGGTGTGGTAATAAATTTTCGTTTTCTTTATTTTTTTATTATCTTTTAAAGATAATGCTTAGTTTATTTTCACCACAATTGTCATAAACCTATGTGTTAATAGATAAATGTAATCAAACTTTACAAAAATGTAGAAAACGAAAATGCCTGAATCAGTATGTCGTTCCGTAATATGTAGATCATAAGTCATATTTTCTTTTTTAATTTCTTTCGTTAAGTATTTTCTTTTAGAGATAAAATACGCACCCATCTTACAAATAGCCTAACACCAATGGTTTTAGCAGTTTGTTAACAATACAATCAGTAGCAATTATTTATAAACACGGATTTAATGTCTAATTGTAGAGTGGTTCGAGGTTAAATCATTTCCTACATCACTGAAGTGCGTTTGCTACTTGAGCACAATATGTTGGTGATAATATACGTCGTCATGGCAACTAAACGATTTCTCAGAGAGTGCGCAGAGTGATGAATGATATTATGCATCTCTTGCAGTATTACAAAAGTATTCATATATATATATAATCAGCAATAAATAATGATATCAAGTACAATTTATAGCGGAATGTATGTTCGTGTTTGATTTTATATAGATGTTTTGCTGGAACCAATTTCTTGATGTATTCTCGCTACCAGATTAAAAGTAGTTTGCAGGCGACATTAGATTTGCCAATCCATCCCGATATTCTTGATTTTACGAATATATCGCGTTGATCAACGGTTAGTTAGTTAACATTATTAATAATCATATGCCTGTTACCATAACTCATATTTTAAAAGAAGTAACTTGGAGTTCATCCATGGAATTCTGGACATTAATCCACAATTACTGTCGATATGTACAGAAGGCTATAAATTAAAAATAAATAAATAAATAAATAAAACAGAAAGAATTAGAGACGATTTTAATAGGAATGATGATTATTAAGATATAATAAAAACCAAATGACTTGAAATTGCATATCAGAAGAATGCTTTTTAAAGATCTGTGCATTCCATTTATGAGTTATACTTGTTATTCTTTTTTTGTTAACTATTTATTTTTATTCGAGAACTTTTCATCTGGAGGTGAGTTAGCCAGTTTGATATGATATGGAGGTGGCAAGAGTTTCTTCCCTCAACACCGCCAAACCATCTATGAGAACACACAGTTAACAGATATAAGTAACATACTGTCCGACCACAGATGCGAGACCCTCTGCTGGCAACGTGCCAAGAAGAGTCAATTCATGCTGAAGGGGAGAAAGAAATAAAGGATGTACGAAAAGGTTTCCAACACGCGAAATCACGTGCTTTATGCGTAAAATTTTTCAACTGTTGTACAAGCAGAATAGTTACTACTTTTAAAAACTAGACTTTTCATAAAAGAAAAGCTAATTTTTCCGACGTGTAATAATAAACACTCACCCCCACGAAACGCACTGATTATCCGATTATCGGAATGGATTCGCCTTCTTCTGCCATGCGCAGAAGTGTCGAGGGGTCTTCGCATCTGTGGTCACACAATACTGGCTTCACATAGCCGTATTCGATTTGACCGTAATCCCAAATAACAGCAACAGTCAAAGATTCTTTCTAAGATTGATATCGAGTGTTTCTGATCCATTGCGTTCAGATGTCCTCAAACTATGTCGCCACAGCTCTTGCGTATGGTATGGCGCATTATCAACTGAGTTTTTTCCATAGATTGACACAGTGCAGGTAACATGCAGTTGTCGAGAAAATTATGGATGTTACGACAAGATAAGGTCCTCTCCAAACAACTTTAAACATCATCTTGCCAAGACAGCGTTGCAGTCCCCCACGTGATAGGAGGGACGATATACACTAGTAAATAATATTTTCATGGAAGCTGCCACAGCCAGAGAAGTTCATATTTAAAGAGTGTATGATCATCAAATCATACTACAGATGTCCGAGTCCACTCATCCAATCATGACTATTTATTCTCCACAGTCGAATTCATCGCCTGCGCCGATGTTTGGTTGGCATGCAGCGGTCCTTCCTCGAAAATCTTAAAGGTTTTTAACTGAAGAGGAAGTAGTCATATGGAGAAGGATTTTTCATTTCCTGGTGACGTGGGAGAAGAAACCATTCCACTTTTAAAACCTGATGGGGAATAAACGCAGCTTTCAGACATAATACATTCGTCTCATAGCTTCAAATCGTTTCGGACTTAATAGTAACAATGGAAACTGGTTTGTGTCTCGCGCCTGAACTCCCGATTGACAAACTCCATCAATGCACAATGAGAGGAATATACAATCCTTTTCATCTTTCTTTTGTCCTCCTTTCAATGAATTTATATGATCGGTTATGACTGTTTCTTAGAGCTTACTTTCATCATCGCGTTTCCATATTTTAATGAAGTCAGTCCAAGTTGATTTGAAAGGCTCCGATTGTGAAGCCGACTGGTATAACAATTTATGATAATCCTTCCCCGAAAGTTGGATAACTGTAAACTATTCTTCATTTCTGGTACTGTATACAACTACATGCAACGCGTATCCCCTGCCTTTATAATTCGCCATTCTATATGGTTTATCACATAGAATAGCGTTTTAAAATGGTTTAACAAAATATTTTTTTAGAACACATTTAAGCATTTCTAACTTTATAATTCTATGTCATATTTCACGATGTATGAATGAACAGACGTTTCTAAGAAGGACATTATAATTACTGAGTTATTATTGTTATTAGTAGTAGTAGCGGTAGTTGTTATTGTGAACCTATCGCACATTTATTACCGCAATTAGACTAAGGGTAAGAAAATTCAGAAATCCCGATACTCTAAAAAACCAAACTCAGACCTTTTTAAGCCACTTCAGGCCTCCAGTAAGTAGATAGCAATCTTAAACCGTGATGACATTTTTCTAGTTGAAAAGCACTCCCAGACATTCGATCCACAGAGAGATTCCAATCCTCAACCTGTTGGTTGGAAACTGGAGATTTCATTCAAGCAGTCAATCAGGCCTCAAAGTCACACATTATTGGTGTCTAAGAAAGAATTAATAGGATTCACAGTCTTGGAAATTGGAAATTTTGCACGAGGAGGAGTGGACACTGATCATCCTTCTCTACATCATATGGAACTTGAAGCACCTTTGCCAACAATAATAACTGTTGTGGGTACGGATTCACAATAATGGTGAATATTGAAGAACCCCTATATGGTGAAACAAGCTCTGTCTTAAAATAGTCATTTTCCTTTATTCACTATGAAAAGATGGATATTTATTCTACTTTACCACACACACAATAAGTATTTCAGTCACCTAAAAGCAATTAATAAATTATCACATTTTAAGAATAAAGTTGTACTATATAAAAATGAATTATCACATATTTCGAACAACATCATAACAAAGACTACCAAATTTGTTACGTACATATTACGTAGTATTATTTCCTGAATTTCGGTATTCTTAACTTAGGAAGTCACATAGAATAACGAGTTTAATAAGCTTAACTACATTAATAATTGCTAGTAAAAGTTCATTTAACACTCCTTATAAACTATTTATGACTATATATAAACTCTAACATTTCATAAAATACTTTTGCAAATTTTATTTAACGTGGAAATTAAAATGAGATAATTGCGAATTACAATCAATTCGCAATTATCTAATTTTTGCCTATATTCTCTAGCAATGAAAAATTTAATTTAAATGACATTCATGAATAAATATCCAGTACCCCGTGTGGTGGCTGAGATAAGAATAGCGCTACTGTAGCCCATGTATGTCGTAAGAGGCGACTAAAATGGGACGCAGAGTGTCGCTCTCTTACGTTTCTTCCGGAATTTCGCTTCCGATGAGGGGGGGGGGGCAATGGATTTGGGGGGATTTGCTCTAAGAGAACATTTTGAGTCTCTGGGGGAGGGTATTTTCTGGCGTGGCTTGTGAGGGGCCTTGTCGGTGAATGCTTTCCCCTGGAGTATGAGCGGTTCTGCTCAGTGGTAGGGGGGGCGTCACTGAGTGGAACAAACTCTGAGTTGGACGAGGGTTTTACTTAAATATCAGCTCATCTATGTCGTGCGAGGGGACGAAAATGGGTACCCAGGGAAGGTAACGGATGGAAATACTGTAGCCAATGAAGTTTTAACTGAGGCTCGGCTATTGCTGTCACCCTCCTGCCATGATCAGAGCTTATAGCCCTATATTATCTCATTCATACATTTTTTTCTACAGATAATGGGGAATATGAAAAGCATTCTAGCTTCACCCATCTAGCCAAAAAAAAAAAAAAAAAAATCATAGTGATGAGGCAATGTTATGTATTGTATTGAGGAAAAATAAATATTTGCAAACTTTTCATAGATAACATAGGAAGATATTGCACTGCCTAAGTCATGACCCGAAAGATTTTTTTTTTCTTTCATTATTGATAGTTTTAATACTTTTAAACATTTTCTGTGATTATAAACATCTGCACTACGTCCTTTGATGAATTACGAAATGGCGAACCAGTCGGAAAAGCAAAGAAAACAGATAATAGGTACCACACACACACACACACACGCGTATATATCGACTGTTGCCCGTAGAATTGTTGTGCGTGTTGTAACAATGGATAGTGGTTCAAAATCCACTCCATAATACCAAGATTTGCGGTTGAAATATCCGCGTCATTGTCCATCCAACACAGTAATTATTAGCACTAGTACAAGGCCATTAAGTTTCAAATTCAGTACCGAAAGACACCGACGACAGATGATCTGAGAGTCTGTTTATTTACCATTCAAGAAGCGAACAATAGTACGGCACACATAAAAGTGTCACAAGAGCACTCGTCAATCGACGCTCAAGTGTACTTTTACTTTATTCCATATGCTCTTACACTGATAAACCCCCTTCTTAAATAAAATATCCCTCAGCGTGGCTTTAATAGGTATCCCCTCCCCTGAATCCAATTGAGCGGGTCAAGCTTGTCACATTTGTGATCAATTTGCTTTCTCACGAAATCTAGTGGAGATTAATCTTCTTCTTTCACACTCTTTGGCTCGAGAGTATACACACACACGCGCGCATAATACCGTCTAGCACGCACTATTTACGCACAATATATTATCTGATGTGTATATGTGTGTGTGTGCTCACTTAATCTGTGTTAACATTCAATAATTCGCTTGTAAACGGAAAGCTGTACTCTCCAGCCCGGTAGCAGTTTAGATGTGATTTGGCGCCAACCTCTCCAACGAGGTAATTAGTTGAAGGCGAACATTAACGACTCCCATGCCGTTGATCAACACCAATCACTTCTTCCGTCGGCAATCAACCTGGTTTCACCGCCCGTGAATTGGGTCAGGTCACAGAGTAGGTGGGAAGGACCAATCGACCATGTCAACAGACACTTCTTGGTTGCCATGGTGATGGAGTCGTTTTCTGTCGATGGTTCACGCATGCGCATATTTGTAGTCTTTTTTTTTTTTAACTGGCTTTTTTTTCCCTACTTTTTTTTTTAAAGCGCTAACTTCGAAATGTACTGAAGTGTCGTTATTCAAGCTGCCATGTACAGAACTCCGCTGTAGAATCGTTGCTTTCTTTTCTTTTTCTTTCTTTCTTTCCTTTTTGTTAGCGTTCATCGACTGTTCTCTCTCTCGGAGAGACAAGTTAAGGAAAATACAATTAATTCTCTGTCTATACATGGATGAGAACAACTTCCCTGTGTAACGGAAAGTATTAAAAGGCTTGCCGAAGTCATTCTATAGAAGAAAGAAAAGAGAACGAAATATAAGATGATAGAAAGAAAGTGAAAACATCCGAGTGTTAAAAAAAGCGCATCAACATTGATGATCCGAAAATCGCCAGTATTCATCATGATATTCATTCATTATAACTTATTTTCATTCGCTGATGACGTAAACGAGCATACTATACTCCAAAGCAACATGGGAAACAAATCATTTGAGTTGCTATTAATTACAGACGAAAGAAGTGCTGTTACATGTAGAATAATCTACATGATAGTACGAAGGGGGCATTCAACATAAGTCATATTATTTTACTATCCAAATTGTCTATTTTATTATAGATCTGAAATAATTAAAATTTTAAGATATTTCGTGTATAAGTCATATTACATTAATGCCACTTTCAATACTAAATATTCCAAGTCATTAATCTATTAAACGACATAATTTCAAAATTTGTTATCATTAAAATATATTTGCAAGTAACGTTAATTTTTTTTTAAAACAAAGTCAGTATATACATTTCTTTTGTATTTTATAAAAAATAAGTAATTCTAATTCAGGAAAGTAAATATATATGTATATTTTTACATTCTTTTCCAAATCAATTGTGGCGCCATCTTACGTCAGATGTGTTAATGCTGTCCTTGTGTTCCTATAGAAAGATATCAGTCGTGATTCCGAAAAAAAAAAGTGAATGAGTGCTGTATTCTAAGCATTTGATACGCTGTGAATGCCACTAGTGGTTGATCTGAAAACTACAACTTTTTTTTTTTTTTTTTTTTTTTCATTTCCAGAAATATTTATGATATTCAAAGCAGTCTCGTATCTGAGAGTGGTGTGTAATACTAACATGTCCCAAATCTTAATTCAAAATGCGCCATTCCCTGCCAACAATATTTAGAACACTGAGAAAGATTGCACGAGCATGTAAACTGTCTGGAAATAAAGACTTGGGAGAAAAATTGGGACATGCTAAGTATCCGGTGACCTCTTTGACAAGGTGTCACCGAATGTGGTATACGAGGAGGAGGAGGAGGAGATAAAACTTGTTTTTGTTTGTAATTTTTTGTTGTTGTTTCTTTTTTAATCGCTTTTCATCTAAAGGCATCATGGGTGATTCCTTCTCAGTTCCAAAGAGAAATTAATCTCCACATTTGTGAGCATTTTAAAAACTGAAATAATTTATTTTTATATAAATACTTGATACATGTCTTAATGTTACTGTACAACTCATTTCGTAAACAACGTTATTGCAACTGAAGCATGTTTTTCTGCTGAGTTATACAAAACTCATTTGTATATCAGTAATTTTTATAATTATATACTATATAAACATGAAGTATATTTTGTTCATTACGTAAATACTGATCTAGACTTTATTTTAAGGTATATTTTTCGTTTTTATTTTTTAAACAAAATATCTTTTGTTTCAATAGGTGACTGAACTAAGTACAGTACTAATGTATCCTTATAAGGACTGGCTTAAAGGGGCGAAGCAAGAATGCTTTTCATATTCCCCGTTATCTGTAGAGGACAGTGTAGGGATAAGATGTTATTGAGCAATTAAAGCTCTGATCATGGCAGGAGAGTAACAGCAATAGCCGAGCCTCAGTCAGAACTTCATTGGCTACAACACTGCCATCCATTACCCTCCAAGGGTATTGGATTGAATGAATCAATCACCGACTATGTAAGTAAAGGTGAAATCTCAAAAATACGGACGATCTCTAGGCCACTCCATAGTGGGCGAAAGGCCGTCCTAATCTCAGCGTTGGTTCCACTCAGTGACGGGCTCCCCGACCACTGAGCAGAACAGCTCATATTCCGAGGAAAATAATTCACCGGCAAGTACCCCTCAGCGGGCCGTGCCGGAGAACACTTTCCCCGGAGACTCAAAGTGCTCCCTTAGGGCAAAACCTAAAAGAGCGAACTCATTTACCCAGGATAACAGCAACAGCCGACTTCAGTTAAACTTCATTGGTTCAGCATTGCCATCCGTTACCCTATATGGGCATCTCATATAAAATCAATCACCGCATCTCACGGTCGTTTGATTCGAGATCCGAAATTTAGATTTATCCTTATATCCTTATAAGGACTGGCTTAAAGGGGCGAAGCAAGAATGCTTTTCATATTCCCCATTATCTGTAGCGGACAGTGTAGGGATAAGGTTATTGAGCTATTAAATTATTAAAGCTCTGATCATGGCAGGAGGGTAACAGCAATAGCCGAGCCTCAGTTAGAACTTCACTGGCTACAGCATTGCCATCTATTACCCTCCAAGGGTATTGGATTGAATGAATCAATCCATCCAAATTTAGATTTCAATTATCGTTAGGTACTAAAATTGGTTCGATAAAAATACTTAAAAGGTGTATTGTAATATTTTTAGGTATTTTAAAAAATCTTAGTTATTACTTAAATAAATTTTAAAATTTTAAATAAAATATAAGTTGCACCTTAATTCCATAAAAATTTAATTAATTCATTCATAAACTGCTAAAAGTAGTATAAATGATATCATATTACATCTGCCTATCACTCAAAAATGTTATTTGTAGATATAGAGAAATATTCACTAATAAAATCAGGAGGGAAAAAAAATACTGCTAGAAAATATACATGGTGTCGTCAAATTTCAAAATGAATTGACTGACCAAAGTGTTGGATGACTTTGTATTCGGCCAAAGGATAATCCCGCACTCAATAAAGTTGCTCTAACAACAGGTCGGTCAACATACAGACTTCAATAGAACGGATGTGCCTCTCCTTATTTGCACAAGCTGACAGATTACCACTCTATTACCTTTCACTTGACCGGTTGTCTACGGTGCTGCCACCAATAGTACTTCCTCAGCAGATTTCCGCAAGCAAGCTGCAATAGTTGATTACAAAACTGACACTTGGAAAGAATGACAAAATTGAGCAGTTATGTTATTTTTATATTTTTACCGCTATTGGATCTTTCATTTTATTTAAGATATTGTTAGCGCTGTTTTAACACTATTTTAAGAAAAGCAATCATTAAATAAATACGGATTTATTTTCTGAATGTTTTTGATGCTTAGTGACATTTTCCTGACAAATATTCATCTGCAATAATTTTCCTTAAAATCTATTTCTGTATTTTTTTTTTTTTTCTTACTTGTTTTCCTACATTCTTGCCAAACTAAACTGAAAGTCCATCGACCTATTTGTCACGGTTCACAAAATCTTTTGCATAGTGAGAAGGGGGGGGGGAGGATAATGTTTATTCTTTTTTTAAGTCGTTCCAGTAAGATGTGTGTGCGTTTTCTACCTATATTTGAGACTATAAAAGAACATTGCTAAAAATAAAATACATCAGCAACTTTGAAATTAGCTAAGTTGTCTTAAAGTCTTTGCAAAGTAGGAAGGAATTGCAACGTTTTGTTTATAACTTAGCAGTCTTTTAGATTGAAGAGATCAACTTAAAATTTACATAATTCATAGCCTTCATGCTTAAGTTAGAGAATTGATTTCTTTTCTTTTAATAATTATTTTATTAAAATAATTTAATAATAATAATAATAATAATAATAATTATTATTATTATTATTATTATTGTTATTATTATTAAATTTTCTAGTAACTATTATTTAGATTTTTATACTGCAGTATATAAACTAAAAATTTAATTGTTATAATATAGCATAATATTAAAATATTTTCTTGATTTTCTAAAATTCCCAAACTTTACGTAGAATATATTAAAACATATTTTAATATATTAAAACAGATGAAAAACATTCTTGCTTCGCCCCTTTCAGCCAGTCCTTATAAGGACTACGTAGTTTGAAAAATTTGATGCATGCAGTTCCATTGGCGGGTAGAAAGAGTGTAAGAGTTGAAACGGCCTTTTTTTTTATCCGACGTTTTCTTTTGAAATGTGCATTCAAAGTTTGTCTCGTACAGTGAATTTAAGACTGCTTTCAAATTGAGAAAAATCAAAATTTTCTAATACTAATACTAGATACTAATATTAGAAAATTTATACTTGGTTTCTTCGAAAGGTTTTGTTCAGAAATCTTTCAGAAACGTGAATATATATATATATATATATATATATATATATATATATATATATATATATATATATATATATATATATACATGCACACAGCTGAAAAATTTATATATATACATACACACAGCTGAAAAATTTCTGAACAAAACCTTTCGAAGAAACCATTAGATTCAAAGAAATCAATTCTAAATAAGTTATCTTTAAACTTTTCAGGTGCCATTGCCATTAAACATGAATCACTGACTCAAAATTTTGTGTACTAAAAACAAAAAAACATACCCAGCTTCTTTGTTGCATTCGCCATCCTGATATCTATTAATTACGAGTAGATTTGGAATCAATAGATATCAAGATGACGTTTACCCACTGATGCATCACATATCAGTATCAGCAACCAGTAACAATTATTACAGTGGTATCTCGCTAATCCGAACCTCTTTAATCCGAACCCTCTAGTAATCCGAACAACTGCAGTTTGAAAGAAAAAAGTTTTATTTATTACGTATTATTATCTTGTGTACTATTATTTTTCTTTAATAATTATTATTTTAACTATTATTATTTATTTTATTATTATTACAGTACAGTATTTTCATACTGTTGATTATACGGTTATACTGGAGGCCTATTTTGAATTATTGTATGTTCACGTTTGCTTTTTTTTTATACTGTACAGTACGTACTGTATTGTCGGCATGAATCACGAATATACACAAAAAGTGGAAATTCAAAACGTGCATCATTGGGTTCAACATATAAATCTAGATGTTGAAATTTCACAAACAGATGTTACGGAATGGATTACAGGTAGAACCGAAAGTGAATTCGAAATCAAATCAGATGCTGAAATTATAACTATGACTCTACAGAATGAATTAGAAGACGATGAAGAACTCGAATTAAAAAAAAAGTAAAACATGAACAGGCAGCTGACACTTATAATATTTGTATAGCATGTGCTAAGCAGAATGATACATTCCACAAAATGTTATTGCTAATGCAGCTCCGAGAAGAAGCATTCGCAAAAAGTTTAGCTTCCAAGAAGCAAAAGAAAATCAGTGACTTTTTTTTACAAAGAAATAAAAAACTTTTTGTGTGCTATTTTGCGAATTTTTTTTTTTTTGTGTTGTGCACAAGAAAGTGATATTTTTACAAATTAAGTTACGTACTGAAGTATGCAATTTTATTAAATCAGAATCTCAACAATACAGGTACATACAAATTAAATTTTTTACTGAAATAAGCTTGTGTGCTGTATTATTTTTTGTTTTACATTACAATACAGTAGCTTTTTTTCTGCCAGTTACTTCATTTGTTTAGAATTAAATTGATGTACCATTAGAATCTGATTATTTTTGTCTTAAACGGTGTTGTCTCTTGGGGAATAATTCGCTAATCCGAACGAGCACGGTTTTTACTGGTTCGGATTAGCGAGATACCACTTTAGTTAGTATGACGTTTGTTTAGATAGCGAGAGAAATATGCTGGCGCATGCGCATATTGTTCTAGCAGATTTGACATCAGAGCTTTCAAAGTATATGGGGTTGAATGCTGCAGTTTTTCGATGGGAAATCACAGCACTGATTTTTCACTGAAAAATCTTCATAATTTTCACGTCATATATAGGGAAAGAATAATACTTGTCAAAATTATATGAATTGGCAAGTTGAAGCAAAACAGTTAGCGCCTGGAAACGGAATTCGACCTTATTTAAATTGCATCTTAAAAATTGATAAAATAAAAATGTTATTTCTTATAAAGTATAACAACAAAATTAAAACAACAAGAGATTTTTAAAAAATCGCTCAAATATTTAAAAAACTATAATACACCATTATGTTTTTTGCATACAAATTCTTAATATTAAATCTGAAGAAATATTGCTTCACTTATCTAGCCAAAAAAATATTAATGGTATGATTTGGTTTATAACCATATATGTATTAACTGTGGTAGGTGTCGCCTAGTACGTGTGATGTGGTAAATTTTAATAAATTTTAATTTAATTTGTTACATGAAACTTTTTTTTTTCTTCATATAATTCCTTTAATATAATTCCTTTAATATATGCTTCCAGTTGATTAATTTGGTTAATTTGCCTTATGTTGGAATGGAAATTAATCTGTATATAGTTTTTATATTGCATTCAAATAGTTAATTTTAGATTTAAAATGCATTTTCATATGTGACATTAATCACATACTAAAAGTTAAACTACTTTATCATTTAGTTGGGGAATTTATAACGGAAAAATCTCTGACCAGTCTTGAAATATCTGTACATTTTACGAATTAATATGACGGTATCCAAACAGGATTTTCTAGAAGGGTCAAGTATGAGAATTTTCGTCAACTTCTGGAAATGTTGACTGATATCCTTATAGGGATACAAATGAGGAAATTCGGCAGGATCTATGCAGAACCTTCATGGTTTAAATGCTTAACGATACGTGCAATATTATTGTTTATTGAACTTTGCTATCCTTTTTTGCATTCCTTAGCCTTCTCCTTGCCCTGTATGCTTAGATGATGCAAACACACACAACAGGCGACTTCCGGCTTGTCTGTCTCCATATATACGACCTTGGTAAGCAAATGTTTTTTTTTTTTTTTCCCATTTTGCAGATGGCAGAACGATGTAGTGACGTTTTGTTATAGGAATGTGAGGCAGTCTGTTTTTGCATGATTAGTGATATGCTTGTTCTAATAAAAATACAGAATGGACCGTTTAAATATGACACTAAAGGAGAGGGGAGAATCCTAATAATTATTGTTCAGGATACTGATCAAAAGATCTCTAAAACGTATGAACAGAATGAAGATGAGTAGACCTTTAGTGGATGAGATTTCATTGGAAAAGTTGGTACAATAATGAATAAACAAATACTAAACAGTGCAATTGGAGATTATTATTATTAATATTATTATACTAGGAAACAAGTCATCTGGGGGCAGTGATGATATTAATTCCACAAATTACATATACATTAATTAATTACGCATGCATTTTTACGTGACTTACTCACTAATGGTTAATAATTTTAATTTCAACGGTTAAATTATTTAATAAATTTATCGTACATTAGTATCGTGGATTATATAAGGACTTTTTTACCTATTTTTATTGATTTTGTACATTTTTTTTTCTGCATTTTCATTTAATTCTTTTTTATACAATTCGGAAACGCTGCCAAAGAGACCAAAAACGGAACTTTTTTCCAGCCAATTTAGGCCTCCACTAAGAGAGGCAGTGGTCTCCCGCCTAAAGACCATGACAAACACTCATGTTTATAGCGGAATTGGAATCTATAGCCTATTGATTGGAAAGCGATTACGTTAACCACTCAGCTAAGTTTTATAAATATTATATTTAATTCTATAATTTATTATTATATTTTATTATTAAACATTTATATACAGTACGAACAAATTAATCCGAATACGCATTTTAAAGAAAAATTTAAATTTCGCAAGGACCCAACTACAAAAAGTAAACTTCCACCTAACCTAATAATTGATATGTGCTCCTCCGCTCCAAATAACTTCATTAATTTGCTAAGGCATGGACTCTACCAACGTAGAACACATTTTTCTTATTTCTGCATCTCGAAACCATAATTTTATAATGGACTGGATTAAGTTATCCTTTGTATCACAATTTAATTTTCCAAGTCTCTTTTTCACTATGACCCGCAAATTTTCTATTGGGTTAATGCCACTGAAGCAATTGGATGTTGTGAATTTTGAGGAATTTTTTCCACTTTTTTGAAGCGTGGCATGGAGCGAGATCCCGTTGGCAGATGAGTTCTTTGTCTTTCTGGATGTGTGGGACCATTCTTTTCTCCAATATTTTTATATATTGGTTACTTTTCATCATACCGTCAACAGTCACAAGCGATCCTGGACTGTCATATGTAAAACTATCCCGGAATATCTTTTTAGTTGGGTGTTTAGGAGCTTGTTGAAGGTGGACAGAAGAAGTCTTCTCAGCCGCTGATTTGCAAACATAGGTACTCGCTCTCCTTGGAGAAAGAAATGGCTCTCATCTGGAAATATGATCTTTCACTGCATAGCCTTCGTCAGCAATTGTTTCTTTTTTGGTCTGTGGGCGGTCCTTCCTGCTTCCAACAATCTGCGACGGAATATCATGTCAGAAACATTAATCCCACTAGCTGGCAAGTCTCTATTTAAGTCTACAACAGACAATCATCGATTCGTTTTGCTTTTCCTAACTAATAAAAGATTTTGAATAAATGTAGTTTTCCTCCCTAAACCTCTTTAAAATCCCATTAAGAGTACCCAAACCAAAACCACACTCATTGGCAATTTATCTTTGAGTCATGGACGTGTGCTGAGAAAGATTACATATTTTTTAACGCTTTCTTGGAGATGTATCCATTTTATAGCTACACAAAATGAATAAAACGCTACGAATGTCAACTTGTTTGTACTATTAAAAACATACAAAATTAATAAACATCGTAGAGGCAGTTAAAACACTCAGCACTCAACCAAAATAGGAAACTAAAACCAAATTTATTGTGTAAACTGAAACAAAACCATCGATATGCTGTAAGTACGCTATCAGTTGCTTGTTTATGCGCACCTATTATCAGCTGTAACAATCACAGAAAACAAAGAATAACATTAGAATTCTAGCGCTCCACAAAATTAAAATGGTGATACTGAGCACTTATATGAGACATCATGTTACGGTTGTAATTCACATAAATAAACTTACATTTAAACATTATTCTATAAATTATAAGCGTTATATTTCTATAAAAATAATAAAATTTAAATAAACGAAATTAATAAATTAAATTTTTTTTTTTTTTTTTACAGAATAAAATTTAAGAACTTTTAAAAATCTTAGAACACACCTATTAAATTATAAAATCAATAAAATAGAAATAAGAATGCAATGAATAAACAAAAGTTCGGGTATTCGGTATTGATCGATTCATTCAATCCAATACCCTTGGAGGGTAATGGATGGCAATGCTGTAGCCAATGAAGTTCTAACTGAGACTCGGCTATTGCTGTTACCCTCCTGCCATGATCAGAGCTTTAATTGCTCAATAACACCTTATCCCTACACTGTCCTCTACAGATAACGGGGAAGATGAAAAGCATTCTTGCTTCGCCCCTTTAAGCCAGTCCTTATAAGGACTATAAGGAACAAAAGTTCGAGTTGCTATTTATTGCAATGAATGTTACGTTGTTTTAAAAGTCTTAAATCAACCAGTCTTAAAAAAGTATCTTTTAAGACTGGTTGATATAATTGATATAAAAATTGATATTGAAATAGAATTGATATAAAAAGAGTATCTTTTAAGACTGGTTGGTTGGAATTATAGTAGAAACAACAAAGGCTGTGATGCTAGTATATTTATGCGGTGTATTCTCAGCCTTTTCTGCTGGGTTTCATCCCACTTTCCAGAAAGAAAGAATTCTGCCACCACCACCACCACCATATGAGATTGGCTTCCTCACCGGTTTCAGGGCATTTCGTCCAATGCAAATCTCGTCGAATTCCTAGATTTCGTCTATTACTTTTCTCGTCCAGTAAGACATTTCGTCCGATCCTATCTGTCCAATTCTTCATAGTCCAAGGAGTTATAAGTAATTGTGATCATTAATAATAGTCAGTTGACACAAAAGAGAAGGGCGCAAGACAATATGCATGGTCCACCCTCACTCGTTTGTTAGGTTAGGTTAGGTTAGTTGACACATTGGTTAGTCAGGTTAGTCAATTGGAATAGTAGTAGGTTAGTCAGTTGACATCGATGGGACAAATTGAGATTGGACGAAATGTCCGACCGGACGAATGTTCCCTTGGACAAAGTTATAAAACGACAAAAAATCTTGGACCATCTGCCTTCAAATCTCTTCAACTTGAAGTGACAAACTCTTAAGATCCGTATAAAGTTCTTTATGTCCTAGACAGTATTCGAGCCAAGATCTTTCCAACCAGTGATCTTCTCAACCAAACTTTAGTGGAAAGTTTAATCGAGTGAGAGTGATACCAGCGATTCTAATTTCGTTACAAGTTCTGGCTGCCATTTTAGTTGCAGAATAAACTAACATGATTCTGTCCGTTTATCAAGAAATGAGATGACACTGTCAGTCATCCCAACATTTGCATTCTTGTTTTTTTCATACCATCAGGTAACTCAGAATTGCTGTCATATCCAAACAAGTTATCTGATTGGATAAATGTATGCATCGTGATTCATTACTGTTACTACTTCTAACGTTCTTGTGTTTGCAGAGTTGGTTTATTTGAAACAGTCCTTCCATGGAAACCGAGGCTATGGAGTTGCGTACATAACTTTCTGACACAGACTTCAACAGCTGAAGGCACTATAAACCTCTAGTTTAGAATTTTCACTGCAATATGGAATTTTTCATCAGCTGACTGCTTCTTGAGTCTCTATTATCATGTTTTAATCTTACGATGACGTTAATTGAATTGGAGATGCTCACATTCCGCTACAGCTCTTTATCAGCATACCCATCTAATAGTGTATCAAACCACCTGAACCTTCAGATTAGCATCAAAACTCCAAGCGATCGACTCAATGAGGTTCTTGAAACACTCCATTGATATACTATCACAGGAGATCAAGATTTTTTTATTTTTTTTTTGCAGTTCCAGATTTCCTGAGATTCACCACGAACATTTCGTTCCACCAAATCCTAAAGATGCTCAGCGGATTTAATCTGGTAAGTGAGGAGGGTCAATCCATTAACTCAACGTCATCATCTACCGGAAACCTTGTTGGAAGTGTCTATCATGCCAACATAAGTATTCATTCATATCGATCATTTACCCTGCAATATACAGTTAAATTGGTAGTGCTGTTAGGATAGGTTGTGTTATTCGTTTTTTGTTTACTGGTATTCTCAAAGGGCCTGGGGATTGTTTGCAAACATGTCCCATACCAATCCACTATTGTTATATTTTTCAGGTTAAGCCTAATCATGACTTTGTGTAGTGTTTACGCCCTCCCATGCAATCTCTTTCCAGTTCCGTATGTCCACTAACGTTACGTTTGCGATCTTAGTGTTTGCTGGGTTTTTTTTTTTTTTTTTTTTGGATAGTTTTGGATAGTTTCGGACCTCACTGTCCCTGGTAATGTGTTTCTTGGATTGTTTATTATTTCTTTCTCACGCGTCAATTAACTGTTTCCAACCATATATCGATGTTCACTTGATGTTTTGGTTATTGCACTGTACTTTTGTATGCCCGAGACACTGTTGCGCGTGGTCATTCTAGTAGAACAAAGGTTTCCCCAAAACTCTTATTGGCTAGTTTGGTCCCATATTATTTTTCATCTCCCTCCGTCAAAGTAACTTAGATCACCCTTGTCCATTATCAAATTAAAAATATTCTTAAACGTATTCATTCATTTTGGCAAGCATCTTATAAGAAATTAAAAAAAAAATATTTGTTATATAATTTCAAATGTCTCTCTTAATATTCTTGTTTACTTATTACTTGTTAACTTATTTGTTTTTGCGCTCCTTGATTATAATATTCCAATTGTATTAAGTAGTGTTCTGGACCTTAGCTTCTGTGTCGTATGTGACGTCACACTTCAGTGACTGTTAGGTAGGTATATATCCAGTAAATTGGCCATCGGTGTGTGTGTGTGTGTGTGTGTGATTTTTGTTTCGCAGTCTTGAGACGGATGTAAACTCACCAAAGCATGACTTCGCGAAGTACTGAATGCATTCCACGGGGATGCCAGTCCATGCAGAATGGATCACTTGGGACAGTTGCTTCAAAGTACAATGCAGTAGATCCCTATTGCCAACAGTCCGTTTTGTGTCATTCTTCAAAAGCTCGGTTGTTTTCTCCCCATTTTCTTGAGGCTCTTCCCAAACGATATATGTCTTACGACGAGTTATCATTTTGGAAATAACCATTGCTAGACGCACCTGGTCTGCAATCTTCAAGCTATATTCAGACATTTCGCCAATATAAGAGGTACTAAATGGAAAATATTCTCCACATTACATCATTGCATTGCATTGCAGTGTTTTCTCTTGATTTGCATTATTTATGCTAATATGATCATCACGCCATGTCTCCATCATCAGCGTGCAACACTTGGAACAGAGCAGTCCAACCTTGTGATCTTCCATCTCTTCAGTGTTCCAGTATTGCTTCTCGTGGACCCATTCGACCCATAGATGCTTCTTTTTTAGCTGACAAGAATAGAGCTCTGTGAATTCAATGCTGCTTTATCCCATCATGCACAAGACGCTGGTTTAGCATCGTACATTCTGTTTTGCTCTTTTGCAGATTACCGCTCGTAGTACACACGCCGACATTTGACCAACTGTGCTTCTTCTATTAGATTTCACGATTCTTGTAACCATCCTTCAGCCTCTAACATCAAGCTGTCTCTCTACAACTGACAGGGCTAAAGTCGGTTGTAGGTTTTCAGGTTGGATCATTGCTGTTGTATGTAAACAACCCAGTCGGAGAGACAGCGTCAGGATAGTTGCCCGGCGTTTCTATCGTCGACTATCACGCGTTCAGTTACGTAGTTGACACATTATGGTGCTTATCCCCCCCCCATTATAAGTATTTGCTTAATTTTTTTATATAGCCTATTCTGGATACACGACACTATCTCTGAAAGCGACATGTGTGTGTGTGTGTGTGTGTGTGTGTGTGTGTGTGTGTGTGTGTGTGTGTGTGTGTGTGTGTGTGTGTGTGCGTGTGTTATTCTTTTAACATATTAGGTTCAATGACTATCATGACCAAATAATTTGACGTTAAAAATTTAATTGATAATATATCCGCTATCTGCTGTGTGTGTTCTGTGGCTAGTTTTTCCGATTTGGATGAAAGGATGGGAATCAGAGTTTTCGACATGGGACTCACTTTCATCAGGTGTTTCTCGAATTATAAACGGGATTCAAATTCCTGTCTTTTCCACTCAAGGTTACAAGCTTATGAAAATGCATGTTACAGTGTTTACTTTTTATTGGAGGAGTGGTGCAAAGAAAACCTTGCATAACAAAACTGATTACTCACTGGATGCGAGAGGGAAGAGGGTGACGGATTAATTCTAGTAGAAATTAAGGAGAAAGGGGGATCAAAAGGGGGTATACAAGAATAGAAAGTTAAAAATTCAAAGTGAAAGAGAGTTCCTTTGTGCATTCGTTATTACAGAAAGATTTTTTTTTGTAAAAGTTATGCAGTTTGCTGATTTTTATAGGGGGGGGGGTAGGTACACGTCTAAGTGCACAGTTTCTCTTAGTTAACAAACTCTGGATCTCTTACGAATTCATTACAGTTGAAATTTTTTTTAAAAAAAGTACGATGTGATGTTAAAACAAGCAAAAAAAAGAAAAGAAATTCCCTCAACACTAATGTTAAACCTTATTCCGGTTTTACGTGCGAGCGCCTAGAAGAGAATTACATTGTGTATCTTTTCTCTTTCTCAACGAGCTCTCTCTCTCTCTCTGTTGTTCCTGTTTTGCCAGTTAACACGCAGTACTCTTGGAGAAACAGTTTGTGTGTGCATGTGCGCGCTCCCGTGTGTGCGTAAGAGAGAGAGAGAGAGAGGGAGAGGGCTAGGAACTGGGGAGAGAACTATAGACAAACGCACATACCTCACAACCAATCCCATCTGTCCTTCTGTCTGCACGGTTACATTCTCCCATTGATTGGCTGTGGCTGTTCTATTCTTCGAGCACTCTCCCTCCGACTTGACTATTACGATTTTCAACCGCTGCTTATTACTAGAGACTGCGCCGTCAACGATATCGGGAGACGCTCGTATGTGTGTGTGTGTGTGTGTGTGTTGACTGACGGATGTGACGATCCCTCTTCCTTCCCCCCACCTCCCCCCTTAGTCTAGATTGGCCGTGGATTTCCCTCCTTACCCATGCGACTCATTACCTCGACTGCTAGCACGATGGAGTCTTTGTTTCCTGTTGCTGCATGTTCCATAGCGGGGCGAATGATTACTAATTGGGGAAACATTAATTTTACCCTGCAAGTTGCGGTGCACTGATAGGTAAATGTGCACCGGCAAAAGGCATAATAGGAGCACCCAACCAAGCCCTTGAGATCAGGTGACTAAGGAACTCAGTGCCGTACTTTTCCCTAATAT
Source organism: Typopeltis vanoorti (assembly GCF_054136105.1). Lineage (NCBI taxonomy): Eukaryota > Metazoa > Arthropoda > Arachnida > Uropygi > Thelyphonidae > Typopeltis > Typopeltis vanoorti. The sequence goes on from NC_143562.1 coordinate 58,599,972, forward strand.
TAAAGGAATACAGAATCACATTTAGTAATGTGAAATATATGCTGATTTAATCTTACAGATGAAAACGTCTTTTAAGAAGCACGCTATAATTAAATCGAGTTAAAGTGAAATGAACATTGATTTATTCTCTGCAAAAATGAACGCTTTTAGGAAAGTTCAATTACACAAGATTATTAATGGAGGCAGCCATCTTGTACTATTGTGTAGCCATCTATTGGACAAACACAGAACTACAAAAACTTTGTTTTTTCTTTCCAAAGTTAGTTCGCTCATAATCTGCAAGGATTTCAGTGTTTAATATTACTTTATTTAAGTATACTTTAAGCTACTTCTTGAACCCTAAGACCTTTTTTCAAAGCTGTAAAATATGCAATAGAAAAGAAACGCTCATTAAACAAGGATCGAAGGGCAACAACCAGACAAAAAAAAAAAAAAAACGCAGAAAAAAAACTGTTTTTTAAGCACTTGGCTCAAAACAACAAGGGAAAAAAAACTTTCTTTTTTTTTCGCTGCTGTTTAGTGTGACGCGAATCCATCGCTGGTGCCCGTCGCTCCCCTACGTCTGTGTCGGACTGCTGGACACTGACAAGATACGGCGAACTGATGCCTTGGGGCATGATCTCGTTATTTCATGGAACTACATTGAAGAGAGTTCTGTCCTTCAAAACACCCGATCTTCTTAGAAGAGCAAGTTGATGGGGGAGAAAAGGGCTATAGAAAAAAAAAAGGGGGGGGGGAGCATACCTCTCACATTGCAGAAAGTGAAGTTGATCACTCAGTCTTTAGGCGTGAAGAGAAGTAAAATTAGTCTTAACAATTATAGCCCAAGTATCGTTGAAGCAACGACAAAATGTACATGCAAATTTCTCATTAAAAGCAGAATCAACTGTTGAGTAAAACATACCATTGTTTACAATAAAAACCAACTGTTTTAGAACTCTTAAAATAATAAAAAAGCTTAATATAAGTTAATAATTATTAGCATTGTAATTATATAAGCTTAGACGTGCTAAGCCTAGTTTTATGAGAAGAGATTCATAAAGATGTTATTATCGTATACTTATTATTATAATGAAGTGCTTATCAAAGTATAAACGCAACACGAGTGCTTTATTAAAAACTTAAACTAAAAATGTCTTCGCATAATAACTCTAATTATTAAAAAGCAGGAAGTCTTTATTAAGACGGAAGATTATAATTACGAAACATGACACCAGGTTCGGAGCAAGCACTGCCAAGTATTGTTTACTTCTTTTTTATATTTTTATTTTTTTCTTATAATTTTTATTATATTTTACTTAACTAGATAGAACACTTGTTTGTATAAATTTAAGAAAATAAGAAAATTCTCCCACACCCATTTTTTTTTATATCATTAACATTACACAGCGCCCTCTTGTGGATTGTGAGAAGATACTGTACTCTCTTTGGGATACTGTATTAGCTTCGAGTGTTTGTGAGTTGATCGTAGTGGAGAGTTACTGCCATTTATTATCTTCAGGAGTAAAGACACACACACACACACACACACACACACACACACACACACACACACACACAGAGAGAGAGAGACGCTGCAAGACGCAATTGCTTTTTCTTAAGGCGCTCAACTGAGAAACAGGGAATAAATAAGAAAGTAACAAAGTGGTCAGAGAAGAGCTAGAGACAATGATTAATTACAGGATGTGAAGAAATTAACATATCCTAAAGAGATTTACTGAAATCGAAAAAAAAAAAAAAAAACAATGCTAGTGATTTGAGATGAAGTAGAGGCAGAGATACAAACAAATTTTAGCTCAGCGTAATGATGGAAAAGCATAGAAGAAGGAAACGCATTTCCCCCTTTTGTAGATAAATACGTTTGTAACTTTTGAATGCGGGTGAGCTTTTGCTTTATGCGATGAATGTGCGAACTTGTCAGTTCAACACATAAGAGCATTTATTGTTCATTACTGCGCGCGCGCGTGTGTGTCGCAAAAGTGTAATATTTAAATACACTGATTTCTGCCTAGATAAATGCTTCTACGCCAGTAGGATTTTCCTATGGATTAGCTTAGTTTATTATTATAATTATTATTATTATTATTATTATTATTATTATTATTATTATTCAGGAGTAAAGTTCTGTGTTTCGCCCCCATATAAATATTCAGACACACTGTGGGCTGTCCAGCGCCCGTGATAAGATTCAAATCCAATTCCTGTCAATTAGGGAACAGAACACAGAACTATCCACACGTCCAACTAGGTGGGAAATACTTCCAAGAATAAAAAAAAAAAATTCAAGTGTGCCCCCGACACCAATCAAATTCTGTTTTGAAGGGTGTTCCAGGAATGGTAATGTTCTGAAGAATGTTGTGTGGTCGGTCATTAAGTTCTAACTAGGAGCTTTGGAATGATGGCGAAACAGGGCAGTTGACACGTTTCCTATTCATAGCGTAAGTGCAGCAACCTCCGTGTACAAATAAACTCTTTTACTTGGATATTTTGATCATTCGGGGACTCTTTCTTTAGGCGAGTCTTTGCAAGTGAACAGCCTATTAGCTTGGTTTATCTTTCTGCCGTTAGTATAAAGCGACTGTAGAATGGATGGACTGATTTTGATGAAACAATATTTAAAAGTGTCTAATAATAAACACCACGTTACACGGTGAAAAAGGTATTTTCATTTTGCTTAAGGATATTAATCTCACCTAGTTAATGTAATGTAGCATTTATTTTTCATTAGATCTCTTAATTTTGTGTTCAATTGAAAAGCTCTTGTAGTTTTTTTTATTTTTATTTTTTTAAGACGGTTTCAAACTCATTCTTTTTAACAAACCCATTGTTAATTGTACAGACATCAACCACTGAGTTTTCTTGGAATAATCTTGGAAAAAATTGTTATATTAGGCATGTTAACATGCCTAATATAGCAAATAATCTATAGTGCTACGCTGATTTGTTTTAATTCAAGAATTTGCCATATCAATAACCCGGAGATACTTTAGCAAATAAATCCATGAGGCAATTATACTTTTAATGTGTGTGTGTAGGGGGGAGGGAAAAGGATAGGAATCATTAGATTCATCTAACAAAGCCTTATAAATGTTCGTTGCTTCCTAAACAGGATTTAAAAGTTCTGGTAATGAATTAATTACTCATTAATCCAACCAAGAAACCTGAAGTTTGACTAAGACTATGTAGTAGATGGTTTTCACTACCTGGTGTTAGAATACTATCCTCTTTATTAAAAGTTTAAAAGAAATAATAACCTTTTTATTTATAGATTTACGTAAAACTTTATTTTACAATATTTTTTATGCAAATGATCTTTAATAATAAACGCAATTAATTTTACTTATCTATTTTGTATTTTATTCTGTATATGAAATGATATTACAGTGAAGTTTCTTTAGATGCAAGACAACTGGAGGAATTACATCATATGACTCTTTTATAAATATTTTAAATATTAATTATCTACAATATACACTTTATATATAACATATTTAGATATTTAAAAAGTAATACTTTTTAATTTTTGAAAATGTTAATTTCTTAAAATATTTTATAAAGCAATAAAAGCATTCAACACCTTTAAAAGTTTCATATAAAAACTTTACAATTAAACTGATTCTAGAAAGTACGTAACTGTGGACCGTGAGATGCGGTGATTGATTCATTCAATCCAATATACTTGGAGGGTAATGGATGGCAATGCTTAGCTAATGAAGTTCTAACTGAGGCTCGGCTATTGCTGTTACCCTCCGGCCATGATCAGAGCTTTAATAGCTCAATAACACCTTATACCTACACTGTCCTCTACAGATAACGGGGAAGATGAAAAGCATTCTTGCTTCGCCCCTTTAAGCCAGTCCTTATATAAGGACTAAGGATAAGGTACGTAACTGTTAATTAATTTCAATCCTATAACTTGAAATAGGATACTTAATGATCAAGGTTTGTTTGTAATTTTCTATGATGTGATATGGTAGTCGCAGGCCTTTCTGACAGAACTGTTGCTACACGCCTGGTATAAACTTAAGATCTTGCAGGAGGTATGCATACACATTGTCAGGATTGTTACCCGTATATCTGCAACTGTTTTCAGGGTAGCGATTCAAATACCGAATCTCTCAATCTATATAACCTTAGAGATGTTTTATAGATTCATATTTGGTGGCCATGGTAACATCTGGAATTTTCTATCGTGTTCGGGGAACTACTTTTGCCCGATATTCTGGCAACGTGGTGTTGTATCATTCTAGAACACAGTTGTGCAATGGGAAGACCGTCATCAGCTTTCCTGATACTTTTAGACTGTACTATGGCTGATGACGGTCTTCCCATTGCACAACTGTGTTCTAGAATGATACAACACCACGTTGCCAGAATATCGGGCAAAAGTAGTTTGTTTCTATTGGATCGTGACATCAGAACGAGGTCATCCGAAGGGCAACTTTTTTTTTCCCATTCCTTAATGACCCATTCACATATCAAATACAAACTGTAAACGTAGGAGTCGATGATTAAGCATAAGCATGGAAACTTACTTTGGAGGCCCGTACATCGGAGGGTACGTTGGACCTCACAAGGCGAGATAACCTATGTTCACCACGAGTCGATGAGGTATGGGCACCTACTTAAAATTAGTTTCTGCTTTTAAATCCAGTGAGTTATTCACTCCACGTGATTTTCATCGCTGTCATGTCTTCGTGTAAATCCATCTCTGTACGATTTAACTCATACTACATTTAGTACAGCGGGTTGGTTAAAGAATCCACTTTCCTCGCTCTACAGACTAAGAAAGAAACCTTTTCAGATCCCCAAATCCACATCGGGCGATGAAAATCATCAACTAACTAAATACGTTCACAAGCATCCTTCCCACTGTGGATTTCGTATACACAACCTGTTGATTGGCACGCAAAGATACTATCCAATCAGACGAGCGCATGCGCCACGCCATTTTACAAATGACGTCATAAAATGAAGAGTTTACACACGAATGGTTGTAAACTTATAGTACTAATATCGCGGATGGGCTAAGTTTTTTTTTTTTTTTCAAATATTTATTGTTTTTTATTTAGGCTTGAAACCTCACTCTAGAGACCACGGAACCTTTGCACTGTTGTTTGTTATGAGTCGAATCCGTATCGCAATTGCAACCGTTTCCAACATGCGTTGCGAATGGTTGGTGACTTCAATTTGCATCCTGTCTCGGACAAGGAATTTTTGTCACTTTTTCATTTGAGGTGAGTTAGCTGGTCTCATACAAAACCCGAGTTTCCCCCTCTTTTATAAACTAGGATTTTAAATCCCAAAAAAACAAGCGAACCAATTAGAACAAAAGCAATTAACAGACAGAACCCACTGACGTCATAACGCTAGTTGGTTACTATGATAACCATTCTCTGGCATGTGTGTGTATATTTTGACAGGGATTTGTGTATAGTGCAGGGCGCAAATATGAGATTTCAGGACGAATTTTTCTCTCTCTCAAAAATAATGGACTCCGTTAACACTTAAATACTAGAGGTGATAATCAAGTTAGCTCGTGGAAAACTTTTAATCGAACATGAACATAAACAGAGACACAAATATATCGATATTTATGATCCGATGTGTTTCGTTTAGGTCTTTTATCTTTTCTATCTTTCGCATGTCATGATGGAACGAATATTCATTCTAATTTTTTTAAAAAAACGTCTGTTCTTCTTCCTATCTTCTAGAAATCTTCTCTACCTGACTGTAGATGTCGTTCCTTTTACATTGCATTCCACTATCAGCTTTCGATATTCTAACCTACTATTGAGGTGAGGTAACTTAGATAATCCCACCATTAATAAATTGCCATCTCTCAGATAATTCTCTCTCTGTTGGTATAATGAAAGCCATCTTTTAAGCGTTTGCTTGCCTGACGTAATTTTTAAAGAAGTATTTCAATGATATTTCGAATTTAAAAAAAAAGTTTAATATATATATATATATATATATATATATATATACGTATTTATATACGTATTAGCAAATTCATTATCAAATAATCTCTGCTATTTCTGCCGGTGGATTTTTTTTATTATGGGTCTAAATGCCCATCAATTAGTAATCAGTCTTCGTTTGATGCTCTTTTGTGTATAAAATCCAAATTAAAATATAAAAATATTAGCTTTATATCTTTAGATATATTTTGTAAATAATTTGTAAAGTTTTCTGAAACTTAGAATTTTAAATCTCTTTATAGAATTTCAAATTTCTTTAAAATCTTTTAAAACACCTTTTTAAATATATGATCAGTTTCTTATATAATCATTACAGGTGAAACTGTCCTCTGCAGAGGATTAGATAGATATATATATGAATCAATCGACTGTGAGATGCGGCGATTGATACCCTTGGAGGGTAATGGATGGCAGTGCTGTAGCCAGTAAAGTTCTAACTGAGGCTCGGCTATTGCTGTTACCCTCCTGCCATGATCAGAGCTTTAATTGCTGAATATCACCTTATCCCTACATTGTCCTCTACAGATAACGGGGAAGATGAAAAGTATTCTTGCTTCGCCCCTTTAAGCCAGTCCTTAGAAGGATAAGGACTTTATATTATATTGGTGTGTGAAGAAAACAAAACAAAACAAAAAACGTTGGTTGGTTTAGGATAGACAGGCCTTTTTAGGACTTCCAGGGTAACAAATGGCAATGCTGTAGTCAGTGAAGTTTTAACTGAGGCTCTGATATTGCCAGTTACCCAGCCATGACCAGAGCTTTTTAGCTCAATAACACCCCATCCACACAGATTTTCTTCAATCAGATGAAGGGATGAAGAGTCAAGGATTCAGTCCCTTTTTAGGACTTTATTTGCATTACATACAAAATGTAAGTAGATTATAGAATATATAATCTAATTACCATCATTCGGAAGTTAGAAAATGAGATGCGATTTGTAGAATATGTAATTTAGAAAACGGAAAATGAAAAATGGAATATAGTTTAAAGTAGAAGAGTAAAATTAGTATTAAAATATTAGATTAAGAATAATATTAATTAAAATTAATACGGCAGACTGGAAATATAATAGACATAAATCAATTTTACGCGTTGGATACAAAATATCACAGAAAAATTTAAAGTCTAAGCCGCAAGGACTATATTATATTATATTATAAACAACTAGGAGAGATTATAGAGATCTCTGGGAATCATAGGAATAATTTTATAAATTATGATATAATTTATTTAATAATATAAATATCATATATTTATACCATCGAAATCTAAACATGCATCTCCAGGTATATTAAATATTTTCCACCGTCATTTCCACCCTTGGTGAGAACACTTTTCCGAGGGAGAAACCAATGCATTAAAAATCCGGCAAAAGAAATCCAGGGCACGGAGAATATAACAAGATCATCATCATCTAAGTAAAAAATCAGCAGTCCTCTTAAACCGATGTTCCAATAAATGCTTTCTGAAAAACCTTATGAAATAAATCTGATATGAATGAAATGAATTAACATATGTTAATTTCCACAACAGATCAGCGTCACTTCTCGTGGATGAGGATTTCAACTCAAATGTCATCTGATGTGAAGGAACGTGGTCTTTCGCGAGCGTGATTCTGCAATCAGGTACACACGTCAATTTTAAAATGGGTCAATGCACCACACAGAAACGTGTTTCCTAAGTATCATTGTTGTTGTACACCCTAATAAAATCATTGTCGATTTGCCCTTTTCATATAGAAAACGAATCGCACTTCTATGTTGTAACTAAGAAGTGATATATATATATAATCGTGTGAAACAAAAAAATGATCTGATCACTATTCGAACATTAGCAACAAGGATCCGAGCGCCATATAATCTAAGTGGCAGAATCAAGAACTAATGCATATAGAGTACGCATTTTTGTAAAACGAGCAAGATTTCGAATTTGTTGACAAAAAAGTGATTCAAGAAAGGCTAATAACTTTCTCCCTCCCTCTCCTTTTCATTCTCTCTCTCTCTCTTGACCACACAAAATCAACTTTGAGCGTGTAAGAAACCAATTCTTTTAATTAGCTTTTTTATGCCTGCCTTCAGTACCCAAAGTTCCGTTGAGAACTAACGCCCTCTATCAGATATTACTCAAATGACAGCTAGCGAGAGGTGTCCTATCCGCTCCTTCTTATCTCCCTTTCTTTCTTAAGATGAAGGGGGACAAGTATAATTTTCGGAATTCCAAAAACTCCATCGCTCCCTTAGAGATAACATACTTCTCTTTCATTCCATTTGGGGATGACTGAATGAACCAAGCATCCGTGTTACGTGTTCACAACTCTAGATATGGCAGAACATTGTTGGCAAATCTCTGTTTATTGTATGAACGTAAACAACATGGCAACGGATCACTTTATATTATTATTATTTTTTTTTTCTGAGTAAGCCATCCTTTTTAACATGAATTTTTAATTATTTGGTTTTAGACGCTAAATATATTTTTATAATCCGAACAACGAACGAGACAATTTCAAAAATTTAATTTTAATTTTAAATTTCAATTGAATTCACCCAAGAGGGTTGATCTCATAGCTTTCCAAAACGAAATAGAGTTACTGCACTTCTAGCAGGTGCTAGTATGGTAAAAACGATGACAATAATTGGTTGCTCCAAGGTCTGTTTAGAAAATTTCAAAGTCAAAAAAGTAGGAGAGGGAATGTAAACATCTGCCAGACAAATTAGGTCAAAAAAAAAAAATAATAAATAAAAATGACTGCAGAGAACTGCAATCTAGCTTACATCACACAAAGCGCTCCAGATTAGTATCAGAATCATATGAAAAATTTGAAAGAATCAACTTGTAGAAATCTGAGATAACATTCAAAGATTCAAATGCCATGCAATAAAGATCTAATAGGTTTTTAGGATCCTAAAAATATGAACCACCCCCCCGAATTAGAAGGTGATATCTCCAAATCATCATCTTACATGATTTTCTCGAACGAGGAAGAATTAAAATTTGAAGCCCCCCCACATGCATTGTAATTATGCATGGGGGAGCTGTGGAGCTATTGAAAGGGTGGTGGAGGTTTTATCTTATATCATCCCTAAATTTTCGTGCAACGAAAGGGACAAATCGGACTTTAAAAAACAACAACAAAAAACGGCTGACAGACAACATACAAAGACCTCATAGTCAACTAATGCTAACATTATATATATAAATTCAATTCTAGAAGTAAATGAAAATACGATAGTATTAGTACACGACGAACACTGAATGTTAAGATAATCAGTTGTGTTATACACTATAGTACATCGCAACACTATTGGCATACGATAACTTGATTATTTCAACAATTAACTTGCAACAATCAACCGCTTCTTACTACTTCTAGCACCATAGAGTTTCATAGGTTTGTGTCGTCATACGTATCCTATTCTCATCTTGCTTTACAGTATTAGGCCCAATATCCTCTTACGGCTAAGTAACCTGAATTTATATAAATTTAATTTTTGGTAATGACAGGCTGGTTTCTCCTGTATCCACAGTGTTTGTTATATGTTCTTTGATTGCTTTGTCTGTTCTCGTGAAGAATAATCCTCACAAGAGGATAAGAAAAACAAAGGAAGACAAAAAAAAAAAACGAAGAAAGACAAAGACATCGAAGAAAAATCCTCACAAGAGGATTTTTCTTCGACGTTGTTCGTATTTCATATCAATTGTTCATATCAATCGATGGAAAGCTTTCTGCAAATAGAAATTCAACTGCTGAACATTGTTTTATATGCACTGACATTGTCTTCTAACATCGTGCCATTTTTACTGCTATTAATCAGAAATTCCCTAGCGGCAGAACTGTGAAACGTTGTCATTCATATACGGGAAAGTCTAATATGCATTATTTTGAGCAGCCGTATAGGATTGTTTCGTTAAAAATAAATAAAATAAAACTTGAACTCTTCATCTCTCAATGAAAATGTGTGTCATTCTCGAATGATAAAAATAACAGATTATAAAGCAGTGAACACGATCAACCGTTTTTTAATGCGAAAAAAAAATAATATAAAACCACTTGAGACCAACGAACATTTGCACAAAGACTTTCAACAAAGACGTTGAATTCTCATGACTCGGAAATGTTTTCTTTACTTTCGTTTTTTTTAACTTTTAGAAAAACGTAAATTTTGTCTTCGTGTTACAGAAAAAAAAGAAGAAAAAAAAATCAACGTACGGACTTAATAGAATGAAATGAGAAGATCTGGAATTCCCAAGGAAGAAATGCTTCGAATCACCGCTGAATAAAACAATCCAGAGAGAGAGGTGGTCGAGGGTGTCGAAATCTCAAACTTCATTAGCTTATTTAGGAATTTTAAATGGAAATAATTTCCAAACATATAATAAATGTTCTCCGTGCCAAGAATGATAGAAGTTCTTCAAGTACCTCCGTTGACAAGTGAGTTACAACTTCTATGGTAGCTACAAGCGAAAATAAATCTGTATTTGCATTATTACTTCATTCGGAGTCAAAGCTGACATGTTTATTATGATAATATTTTCGCCGAGGTCAGGAAAAAGAAAATAAATATCTTATCCAAAAAGGGCAGACGTGATTTATTGGCAACTGGTCGACAATGCAGCAACATTGGTTAGTGGAAATTGTTGATTTCTTGATCGGGCGCTCGTGTTGTATTGTTGAAAATCCCAATGTAGATTGCAATGGTAGCTATTGATACTATACAATGATTTACATTATTTGGGGTTTATGACTGTTACTAACAATGCTTAAACATTTGTTTATTGTTGTTACTAAATATTGCGCCTGTTATGGTTTCCTATACGCACTACTTATTATGTAGTACATCGCGCATTGTAGTTTCCTTATAAAAAAAAAATACTGCAATTTAAATCAACCACTTCCAAAATGCATTTATGGTCAGCACAGGTGGCAATGTTCTCCCAAGATTAGTATTAATGCCACGATAGAAAAATTCATTTCGTAGTACCCAAGGGTTGTGCTATAAGATCCATTGTATTGTATGGGTGCTATTAGGAGATTACGTGAATCTCACCTGCTTTTTTTGGATAGCTTTCACAGATTCGCATATGGGGAGAAGCAAGAGACCGTTCCCGTAATATAGCGACATTTTTATTTATTCGAAAGGACATATGTAGCATGGTTTAATAAAAGAACGAGTTCTATTCCGCCCTTCCTGATAACATAACAGCTGATTGTGAAATAGTTTGCTGCAAAATAAGCTGAAAATGAAATCGATTTCATCTTATTTGAAAAATGTTTTAATATATTTTAATGATATAAGTTATAGAATGGTGTATTGACAAACATAGTAATAATTAGAGCTTTTTTTTTAAAAAAATATAATATTCTTTTAAAATAACTTTATTATTTTATCTTCGAATTTTATCAAAATTTTATTATTTAAAAATATATAAACAAAATTATTAGCTCAACATCTGTTCACTATATTATGCCACACTGATTCCATTTGTTTCTGATTCTTAGTTCTAGCCGTTTTTCAAAATATTATTAAAATATTAATGCCATTATTATTTTCATGATGTATATGTCGAGTACTTATTATATCCGAAGGGATTATTATTATTTTAATGAAAATTCTTTGATTTTTAATAGAATATTGTTATATAATAAAAGTCTGGCATTTACATCATTATATAATATATCATTAAAGTATATTAAAAAAAGGTTAAAAAAAAACAAAATTGAAGAATTAAATTAAAAGATTATTCTAGTTAATTTCATATGCATTTACATTCAACGACTCGAATATGCAGGTCAGACAAAGGTGGGTGGATCAGACAATAATACAGCTTATCTTAAAGCAAACAATGACTACATAATCAAAGACTAGTATTATGACTTGTTTTGAACTTATTCAGCAATATTTCATCATCATCATCATCATACGTATCAAGGATTTAGGCCTAGCATGGCCTGTTCCGGCCTTAGACGTCATCGTTGAATCGTTTAAGAGGACGTTCTGGTTTTCTTTTTCGTAACGGCGCTTGTACTTTAAGGCTTGTTTTGGCAATCTTACTGTTTTCATTCTTTGAACGTGTTCCATCCATTTATGTTTATATTTTTTAATTTTTTCTATTACTGGTTCTTGGTTTAATTCTTTCATTCAGCAATATTTATAAATGAATAACGCAATGCTTTGCTCAGCATTAGCCATCTCTTTTATTGTTCATCCTTCGCAGTTTTCTGGGATGAACAACAGGTGTTAATCTATCTTATCGCTACTTTTCAACTTGGTGCTAAGTGTGAAAGGTTTTTCGATCTAATCTGTACTTACACATAGTTATCAAGAACCTAATTTAAGTTGATAAATTGACCATATATATATATATATATATATGGTCAATTTATTCGAAACGGTACATATTATATATATATATATATTAAGGATACCAAGTATTTTTATAAACTTGGTCTTTTTTACTCCTCCCAAGTAAGCAAAGCAGTTAAGTTTGGCCTGAATGTAGTTCAAGTCTAAAGGTAGTGGAACACCAGGGCAACTCGTTGGAAAGATGGTAAAGCTCTGATCACTATTCTTAGTACAGTATTTCCCATATTGTAAAACACATCTCGCTAAAAGATGTATACTGTTATACATTATGGGTGGGGGGTCACTACCCAGACCAGTTTCAACCTTTTTTGAGGTCTCCTCAGTGAGTAGCTAGACCCTGAAATACTAAGATTTTTAGTAATATAGGGCCTTATCTGCTTTACCTATACAAGTTGCTTTTACTTCGAATAAGAAACTCTGGATGAGATAAAGATGTGAAAAGTTTTTTTGACATCTTTAATGTATATATATATGGTTAATTTATTCGAAACGGTACACTCGGTTATCCAAAATATTTTAATATACGGTCAATTTATTCGAAACCGTACATTTGTTTATCTGATATTTTAACATACGTTATCATTTAAAATTCATAGGTGTCATTACTTTTATATTTTATATATATTTAATGATATAAGTTACAGAATGGTGTATTTAAAAATAGAAATAATTAAGAGCTTTTTTTAAAAAAGTTTGAGTATTATTTTATATTAACTTTTTGTTTTATTAATTTTATACTTTTTTATATAATATAAAGTTCTATACTTTTTATTATCTTTCCAAAATCTGTATTCAGTAGTATATTCAATTATTCGAAGTACTATCAGTTCATTCATATAATCGAACTAAGTTTCAATTAATTTTTTAAAAATTATTTAATGATACTTTTAATGATCTATTAGCTACTATTTTGTACTGTTTCACTGTTCAAATCAATAATAAAGTTATTTGGAAATAAAGAATTAATAAACTGTTTTTATCATATTAACTTTGTTGTAGTTTTCCCTCTATCAAAAGATGAAATCTAATTTGTTATGTGTCTAATGTCAAACAACACTTTTTTTTTTTGTTTTTTAAACGTGTTCATTTCAATAAGCAACTATCGTCTGCTGCTGTAAACAATGCATATTTATCACATATTAAAGGAAACGTAAAATCCACTTTGAATTTTTGTTCATTCATTTGTTGAGCAGCTGTGTTTAAAAACAAAACATCTACTTGAAATATCTATTAGTCCGTGAAAATCTACAGTAAAATATGCAAGCTCTAATAACACCTGAGAAAAGTAGCGAAGCAGCTGTCGGAAAGATCTTTATGTTAATATAATTGCGAAATGTTGTTCCTTATTTCGTCTTCAATCGAGGAAACCGATAAAAAAAAAATAGAATAAAGTTAAAAAGAAATTTACAGGCTTTGAATTCATCTGTAATAAAGGCCTTAATAATGATCCTATCGGTAGCGTATGCGCCCTAGAATGATGAATATACATGAACTGTTTTAAGCAAGCACAAAAGGCCAAGAACGAACTGTTATCCGATTACTTTCACAATTACACACTTTTCTTTTTTTTTTTTTTCCGCGCCCAGCGAGACACGTCAAATATGTGTTCTACTCTTTCAACACCTGAACGGATGGCATTAGAGATAGCGGCTTGAACTTTTGGTGACCTGTCCGTGGTAAGGTGACGTTATTCTGCCACGGACATGCCGAGGAGCGAGCTGTTGCTGGCGAAGGAAATACGGGCGCGCCGGTGGCTGTGCTTCTGTATCGATTTGCAGGCTTACCAGGGTAAATGAGATGGTAAATGGAAGCCACAAGCAGGTACAATTGATGGCGCAGATTGACAGCAAAGGAGCATGTAAGAGAGAGTGAGTCGAGCCTGAATCCCCAGTTCACACCAACAGTCGGCATCTGGCTATTCCGTGGCCTAACTTCTCATCGGTTGGTTGCTTCAGGAGCCTCCGCTCTCAAACAGTGAGCTAGGGCGATTGTAGCGCCTCCTTTTTGTTGCAAGATGTACGATGTGTGTGTGTGTTTGTTGCAGTGAGGGAGGGGAGAAAAATTGGAAACGGGGAAGGAGAAAGAGAGAGAAGGGGGGGAGGGGAGAAAACGTGGGGGGGTTTTGCGCGGGAGAGCAAGCAGCAGATGGAACAGCCGCAGGCGCAAAAGAGGCCAAGTAGCAAACCAGGCGAAGAGAGGAGTCACATGCTGGCGTCGAGCGACAAAGCTGGTCTCCGTGTGTATGCTCTCTCCCTGTCTCAGCGTCCCTGACATGTCCACGAGACAGCTCATTGGTTTCACCGGATCTTTGGCACGGCCGCTGTTGCTACAGCACAGACTAGTGTTTCTCATACCAGCTGCAACTCCTGGACTGAGCTTACAGAATCGAAGAGGTGCAAGTAACCATTCTTGAACGTTTTTTTTTTATTTATTTATTTTTTATTTTATTTTCTCACGCGCGTTTTGTGCTTCTCCTGCCACTGAACTGTCGGCTAGTATCGGGTAACATTTGGAGTAAGGACGGTATGCCTCGTTGGAGAAGGTAGGTGAGTGAACTTGTTGCAAAATAAATCTTCAATTAAGTTTCTCGTAGTAGATATTCATACGATCTTATTACGATTAGCTGCCTAACGATGAAGCGTTTCATAATTACCTCCCATTACCCCCCACCCTTCGAAATTAAGCTCCTGTTTATTGCTAATCTGGATTAACTACCGGGGGTTATAATGACAGTTAGGCCTAAGTGTATTTTCTTTAATTAAACATTACTATGTGAGCGTATCTATTGTTAATAATCCATTTAATTGGGATATTATGAGGGTTGTTACACTCATCAGTAAGTAGAGGAAAGGAATAGCGATAAGCTCGGTATAAATTACAAACTGGGTATCGTCGTCTGCCTGTCTCAACAATGATCTTATCAAACGCGGCTTGCCTGCTAATTTTATCAGCTGCATAACAATATTTCTCGCGCTGCGATAAAGACATTGTTGTCAAAATGTGATAGATGACATTTGCATCTGAACCTATTTGTTGCTCAGCACGCCTCCAAACGGTAATTGACTGAAATAGACGCATAGGTTTTTGAATGAAAAGAGGATGGGATGGATGGGTGATAAGGAGAGAACACTATTATTTCTCGTTGAGTTATTATTACTACTAAGTGGTGTCGGACGGTACAGAAAACAGGAGGCGAGTAAATTTTATCGATAGAGAAGTAGAAGTACAATACAAATTTAATGCGTTTTTCTGCACGTGTTGGTAAATAAACGATAATTGTAATTAACTTGGAAGAAATGTAAATTGTATAGAATTAGAAGCTTTTAAGACAAAAGAAACAAAGTGATTTGTACTTTATGAATAAAGTACACAACTATCCATCGGATATTTTAAAATGAATATTAGTAAATTAAAAAAAGGTGCATAAGCAATAACTTAAATTATAAAGTTAAAATAGTTTAATTTATATTAAATAGATAGTATTATATATTTAGTAATATTTTATAGACAAATAAATTCTAAAAAAAAAAAAAACTTTAAAAAAAACTCGTTCAAGTTAACTTCTTTTTTCTGGCTTTGCCCTTTCTTCTACCCTCTCTTCTCCCCCCCCCCAAAAAAAAAACTTCAATTTTTTTTTTCTTTCATAAAAGAGGGAAAGTATTATGCTGTATGGTTAACCCAAAGATTAGCCTTGTCCCATCGAAAATATTTATGTGTATATTATTTGGGGGTCGTCTTTGTTACCTCCTATGGGTCTAATAAACCATCGTCAACCCTATTTTTCTTCTCTATTGCAGTCGATATGGCGTATATTTGTTATAAAGTGTGATGAATTACTTGACCTTGTGGTGTTGTTTAGTGGCTACTTATAAAAGACTCTCGGGGAGTTTCCCTGGTGGGAGAAAAGGTGCAAAAGCAAACGGAAGTTGAACTAAAAAGGGGGGGGGGACGGAATGCGTTCACTTACTCCTAAGTGTATATAAATAGCAATGTTACCCGGCCAACTAAAATGTCCAATTGCATCCGCTTAGCTGTTGCCAATAGTGGTGTGTTTGACGCTTTAAACTGAGAGGGAGGGGGAGGGGGGGTATTAGGTATGGCGGTCATTGTGCGGTAATGATACGGACGAGTCCATTTCTCTTGTAGGGGAAAACAGGGAAAAACGACGTCTCTTTTGTCCCACCAGGTAGTGCCGCCGAGCCTTGGCGTACGGAAGGAAGGTCCCAGCTGCCGCAAAGAGTACCCAGCTGAATGGAAAGGGTGGCCGACCTAGCGGAATAATGTGGCGGTCGGCGTTTATACCCCACTGGTCTGTCCTCCCTCCTCTCGCACTCTCGTTGTTGACGGGACAGGGCGGGAGGCCTCTTACCAGAATATGATTTGTAGTACATCCTGCACCGTCCTCATCCATCCCCCTTCTTGACCAACAAGTTTTTCTTGTCCTTTTTTTTTTCTTTTCTTTGTGTGTGTGTGTGTGTCCCACTTGAATGAAAACACTTCTGTTAGACGATAGAGGGAGCTTTGGTGATGACCTTGAGGCGTAGGTCGCTGTGGTCTTACGTCTTGACTGTATGTGAGACTCAAAGGATGGGGGCGGGGTGATGGGAGTTACTGGGTTGGGCCACAACACCTCTTCCAGTTCCCATATACTCGGGTTTGCCTTTGCGGTCTCCCAGCAATGTTGGCTAATCAGCGTGTTTTTGTTTTTTTTTCTTTACTATCATCTAGCAAGGACAACCCTCTTTAGTATCAAAGAATACAAACACCAAACATGAAGCAGCTACGAGCTTGATTCTCTAAGGATCTCTGTAAAGAAAGAAAAAAAAAAGCATGTGTCAAATGATGCAGCATGCTTGATACGATAGGTGAATTTAGATGGAGAGAACCTATCCATATGGCTCGTGTGCAAAGTTCAATGAACATTAAAACATAAATATTAAATAGACAATCTTCATTGAATAGGTCTTGTGTTTGTTGGGGAGGGGGAAAAGTCTTCAGTATTATTATATATGATTATGCTTATTATTTATTAATATTAATTACTAATAGCGATTCGTTTATTAATAAATATAAATCCAGATAACCTTATATTTATTACTTTATATATACACGTATAAAATATAATAAAATTATATACGTTATTTTTAAGATAATGTTTTGTATAATGATAGTAACTTATAACGAAAGAATGCATCTTCATATGTGGAAGATATGAAGTAATATTTATCAATGGGTTTAGTAATGAATATATGACATTTATTAATAATTTTATTAGTTTATAAGAGTAGATCGAAACGCTAGTGCAATATATTATTTAATTGTTAAATGTAACAGATCGAAACGCTAGTGCAATAAATGTAATATATTGATTTATTTAGTGAAAAACATTGAGCGGTTATTTATCTTATGTTTAATGTATAATGTTAAAATGAGCCTTACCCTCGTACCAGTGACATTTCATGCAGGTATAATATGTAAGCCTTTTGTATCGTTTGGTAGATGGGTTTGTATAGAAAAGGTTGATTAAAGAAAAGGAAGCAAACGTCACTCGTGTAATTAAAATACTCTGAGAGTAAGAATAAATGAAGAGTTATTTAATTTATTTATACTTAATTAAATAAAGTGTAAAATATGGGGGATTTTTTTAGAAATAAATAAAAATAACCCAAAAGATAAGTCTAAATTAAAAGGAAAACAAATACAGTAATTAGAAAAATAAATAATGAAACTATGTAATTGACATGATTAGTTTAATTATTTTACTTTAACAATTGCAGTTGTCAAGTCTTACCTTGTAATTTTCAAGATTAAGCTTTAAATTTTTAATTGAATAAATTAAACTAATTACGACTATCATGATATCCTACAGACTGATACGCAATCCATATATTAAAAAACTACACACAGGACACCACTTTCTGTGTTTTTTAAAAAACCTATTTGAATTGTCAGCTGACATTAGAGCGTAAAAATATACAACTGTGACATGTAAAGTGAAAATAGATTATTTAACGTCTGTCAACAAGTTGTAGGAAATTTTACAAGAGAAGTGACACTGCACTTTTATTGACTTGGGTTGTCCTATCGCAAACATAAAATCCTTGAAGCATTCAGTGTAATTGAATAACTCAGCCGAAGCATTGCAAATGTATTCGGGTCGTTTAAATAAAGCTCGGTTCAATAAACCTTGAACTACGACATTAACTCCAATCCATGTGTTTCTTACAACACCTCTTCATAAAGATTCGACACTTCTTGAGTTTATATTTAAAATAAAAATGGAAAAAAAAACATCAAAGCGGTATATAAATTCATTTGCTACCGAAGTAGTAGGTCTACCAACAATCCCCGATGGGCAATAAAGGGAGTGGTGTTCCCCAAGGCCAAATCAACAACAGAGGACTCCGACTGTGTTGGTGGTAGTGGAGAGTAGCAGTGGGCACAAGAATGCCGCTCATCAACAACGACACACGTTAATCTTCCCCCAATGGAGAACACGGTTACTGGCCACTGTATTTGTGTTTTGGGAGTGATAGTTTACTTTTGTTATAAAGGGGAAGGGATGCCATACGGAAGGTACAATAAACAATTTGGGTGTGTAGCGAATTTGTTTGCGTTTTGATAGTGAAAACATACGATTGATCAATTTGACCATATTTTGATAAACTTCAGAGATAATAATTTCGAATAAATAATCCATGGGCCCTACACAACCATGGATGATAGGATAGTCTTCAAGAACTCTGGATCCCAGAGAGGGGCCCCGAGAGTAAAAAAAAAGCAAGACAAAAAAACATACATTTCTACATATCTGACAGTAATATTATACGAAGTATTATTAAGATATACCCATCGAAACATATATATTGTTTAATTTTCACATTCCATTCAGTGAAACTTCACTGAATATCTCATACAGTATGTAAATACTATCATATATTTAATATACGATCTTAAACATTTTCAAATATAAAATATTTGATAATGACATATTTAAAGTTATCAAATTTTTTAAAATTTGGCTGACTTTAAAAAACTTTTGAATTTTTGATAGTTTTAGAATACACCTTTTTATTTTTTTAATCATACTTTTTATTAATAAATCACGAAACCATTATTATTATATTATTTATTGGAGGTGGTGTGGACGTATGTGGATGGATCCATCGACCGTGAGATGCGGTGATTGATTGATTCATTCAATCCAATACCCTTGGAGGGTAATGGATGGCAATGCTGTAGCCAATGAAGTTCTAACTGAGGCTCGGCTATTGCTGTTACCCTCCTGCCATGATCAGAGCTTTAATTTAATAGCTCAATAACACCTTATCCCTACACTGTCCTCTACAGATAACGGGGAAGATGAAAAGCATTTTGCTTCGCCCCTTTAAGCCAGTCCTTATAAGGATTATTATTTATTTCGATTTGGATGTTAACCTTCGAACGCTGTCTTTTCTTCTGGTGTATACTGGAATTAGGACGTAATTCTATTGAATTATTTTTCCTCATTGAGATTATCTAAGCACTTGCACTATTATATTATATTATATTATATATATTTTGTAATCCAACTTGGATTGGGCAGCAAATCAAAATTTTGAGAATTGCGCTCATTCCCAAAGGTAAACATTACCATCCACTAATTTAAAAACACACACGTGCTTCACTGAATGTAATCCATTCGAAAGAATATTTTCGAACTTCCTGCATCATATGAGTTATTATTAAACTTGCATGTCGCTCTACTGTAATAAGACATCTCAATCCCACAGAAATTCCGATGTCAGGGCTATTTACATAGTAATTCAAAACTCCCTCGAGTGGGTTTTTAATTGGGCCCCTACTGTTGGTGTCCGATATCAAACCTTACGTGTGTTTGCATCTCGAGTCATCAGGTTTCCACAGTATTAACGACCTCCCGACAACTTGCGTGGTCATTGTACTTTTTCCTCTTCCACCCCATCTGCGTATTCCCCGCCCCACACGACACTGTAATATTCACACGAATGTGTGGCTCCATTCACGGTATATCCTCTTCCTGCTCTCCTTCCAGGTACACACACACACACATACACATATTCTTGTCACTTTGAACAGCTCCTTATCAACAGTGCGACTTGAAAATTCTTGTTAAATCCGTTCTGACGGGGCGTTCATCTGGTTTCCGGCCGCTTGTGACGACTAGTTCCTGGCTACTTCTAGAACTGGTTTTGCCTAATTACAATAATCCCTGCTGTCCTGCTATCGGCGTATGATATGGGATATGAAGGGAACAACCATGCTAACTAGTCAATGGCATTTCTGTCTTCAGGGGAAATATTGGACTATTACGTACTCATAGGCCAGTATTCGCTTGGCTGTTTTTATCACACGCGAAATGTATTGGAAAATAAAATGCAAGCTCGGCCACATTTGTATTTAGTCCCAAGTTGTTTTCAATGGCTGATTATGACATTTCTTTAGGTTTCATCGCTTTGTTTATTATATTCAAGTGGCTTGAACTTTTGACCCTTGATCCTAGAGGAGTGTTATGCTGTACTCCAAAAATCGCTCCTTTGAGGGGTTGGGTTTTGTACATTCATAGTTAGAAGATAAGCAAATACTTATAAATACCAAAAACATCGGTCATATATATTGAGGCCAAGGACATACACACTACTGGAATTCTAACGAAAACAAACTTTCATGTTACAACATCTGTTTATTTATTTATATTCAATATCGTCGCCAGGTGGACAGTACATTTCACTTCTTTATGTCCATATTACAATTGACTTCCGCTTATGAAGTTGTTAACATAGAAGAGGTATGCCGACACTAGATTCCGTATAATAGTTGTTAGAAGGTGTTCATGTAATACTCTTTCTTGTCCAAGCAAACTTATAGAAAATATTCAGCGATTTCCTTAATTTTTTCCTTTTACAACTTGATTTTATATTTCCATTGTGCTAAAATTTAGTCAAACAGTAACCGGAAATGAATTTCACTTCCAAGTCTACATTACTTTTAGAACCATTTCTATCTGTTAACTGGCCCTATAATATTGCTGAATAGTAATTAGTGATTTTTCACCTAATGCAATTGAAACGAATTTTACTGAAGGCGAAACCTATTCTGTTCTCTGACAAAATTTAATATTTTATATATAAACAGAGTAAATAATTATATGCTTATTGAAATTTATTCAAACTTTCGTAATTTTTAAAATAAATTTTGAATTTTACAAGAGTTTTTTTAGTACACCATTTAATTTTTAATATAAGCTATTATAGTATTCTGAAAGTTCTGATTCTTTCTTATTTAATTTTTTTCTTATTTAATTCTTTCTTATCTAATTTAGGCCCTTATCCAGAGTTCATCTGGATAAGGGCCTAAATTTCAAGACACATAAATAGTGTGTTCACCAAAGCAAGTCAGACTATTGCACAGCTAAGTAGTCTGACTTGCTCCTCTACAAATCAGTGATAAGACCTCAGATAACCTACGCCTTGCGAACTCGAGGACACACGTCTAAACAGAACATCCACAGATTACAACCTTAATCTGTGGATGTTCTGTTTAGGAACATCCACAGCATTAATCTGTGGATGTTCCACAGATTAATGCCTTAGAATGGCATTTAAAGCCGCTTGGTTCATCAGACCTGGAGTTAGACCAAGAAGCCAACCTTCCTGATTTCAAGACCTACATGACAGGCATTGCAGAAAAATTCTTTACAATCACAGATAATCACCCAAATCAACTAATTCGACAGGCAGCGGACTACAAACAAACTCTTTCAAATATTAAAAACTGAAACTCGCCATCGCTAGAGAAAGCTAATATAGCTTACAATGAGAGGGTAAATTACCCACAATAATCCCCTCACATTCAAACTAAAATCAGATGAATGGATGAAAAGTCAAGGACTCGGTCCATCTCCCGAAGAAGTTCCAAGTTCTTTAGTTGCGTATTATAATTTACGTTAACACGGAACTAAGTACATGAAAATAAAATAAAGGGAGCTTTTTTTTTTGGCACTAAATCATCCTAACCCCAAGCGTCAAATCTGATATATTATCTGTGCTCCACTGATTCCGTTTGTTTTGATTTTTTTTTTTTTTTTTTTTGTTATAAAAACGAAGCAGTACCCACAACCAAACACACTCATATATCCAGATATCAGGAAGAATATATAATTTGAAGTATAGCTACGACTAAAACTTTTGTCTATAGTATAGCAAAGGAGACTACAAAACTCAGTAACAGCAAACAAGTAATTTACGATGTTCACATCACATAAAAATAGTCCTTATAAGGACTGGCTTAAAGGGGCGAAGCAAGAATGCTTTTTTATCTTTCCCGTTATCTGTAGAGGACAGTGTAGGGATAAGATAAGAAGATCTGTAGAGGACAGTGTAGGGATAAGATAAGATGTTATTGAGCTATTAAAGTTGTGATCATGGCAGGAGGGTAACAGCAATAGCCGAACCTCAGTTAGAACTTCATTGGTTACAGCATTGCCATCCATTACCCTCCAAGGGTATTCAAACACCCACATAAATATAGTTCTTATAAGAACTGGGCGATGGACTGAGTCCTTGACTCTTTATCCCGTCATCTGAATGAAATAAATCTGTGTGGATGGAGTGTTATTGAGCTAAAAAGCTCTAATCATGGCTGGGTAACGGCAATAGCCGAGCCTCAGTTAAAACTTCACTGGCTAGCATTGCCATTTGTTACCCTGATTAGTAAGTAAAGGGTAAAATCTCAAAAAATCGGACGATCTCTAGGCCACTTCATAGTGGGCGAAAGACTGTCCATATCTCAGCGTTGGTTCCACTCAGTGACGGGCTCCCCGACCACTGAGCAGAACCGCTCAAATTCCGAGGAAAATAATTCACCGGCAATAACCCCTCAGCGGGCAGTGCCGGAGAACACCTTCCCCGGAGACTCAAAGTGCTCCCTTAAGGCAAAAACCCTAAGGGAGCGAACTCAAAAACTCACACCCAGGATAACAGCAACAGCCGAACCTCAGTTTACTTCCTCGGTTCAGCATTGCTAATTGTTACCCTGGTTAGTAAGTAAAGGGTAAAATCCAAAAAATCGGACGATCTCTAGGCCACTTCATAGTGGGCGAAAGACCGTCCATGTCTCAGCGTTGGTTCCACTCATTGACGGCCGCCCCGTCCAAGCACCCCGACGGGCTCCCCGTTTAAGCAGAACCGCTCAGCGTTGGTTCCACTCAGTGTCGGCCGCCCCATCCTAGCACCCCGACTCCTGAGCAGAACCGCTCAAATTCCGAGGAAAATAATTCACCGACAAGAACCCCTCAGCGGGCCCTGCCGGAGAACACCTTCCTCGGAGACTCAAGGTGCTCCCTTAAGGCAAAAACCCCAAGGGAGCGAACTCAAAAACTCATCACCCAGGATAACAGCAACAGCCGAACCTCAGTTTACTTCCTCGGTTCAGCATTGCTAATTGTTACCCTGGTTAGTAAGTAAAGGGTAAAATCTCAAAAAATCGGATCGGACGATCTCTAGGCCACTCCATAGTGGGCGAAAGACCGTCCATATCTCAGCGTTGGTTCCACTCATGACGGGCTCCCCGACCACTGAGCAGAACCGCTCAAATTCCGAGGAAAATAATTCACCGACAAAGCCCCTCAGCGGGCCATGCCAGAGAACACCTTCCCCAGAGACTCAAAGTCCCTTAGGGCAAAAACCCTAAGGGAGCGAACTCAAAAACTCATCACCCAGGATAACAGCAACAGCCGAACCTCAGTTAACTTCCTTGGATCAGCATTGCTAATTGTTACCCTGGAAGTCCTAAAAAGGACTTTTCAATTCTTCCACCCACATAAATATTTTTGCGGTTTCATTTATTTATTATATATTATTCTTATTTTTTAAATGGTGTTTTAATATTTTTTTAATTATAAAAATATTCATTAACTTTTAAATGAAAAATTAATGTTATGATTATTTTAAATTAATTTTAGTTATAAAATATATAACTGTTTTTTAGCTTTATAAATAATTTCATTAAAATAAATTATTAATGTACAACCAATCAATGATACGAAACTAACGTGTATTATCTAGTGTGAAGCTGAAACTTCAGAGGAAAAATATTGAGAACATATTTGGAAGTTTAACGCGATGCAACAAGAGCCACTGTTTGAAAAAAATTTTTCAAAACTTTCAAATGATTCGACTATTTTATTTTGATTTTATTTATTTATTTTTTTAAATAGATCCTATCGAAATCTCAACCAGCATATTACGATTTGTGTCCATTACTCTGAATTTTTTTTTAAATGCACAAAACTCTACTGATTATTCAAAAAAAGTTATTTAAGGTGTTTCCTAAAAATGCTGACATTTACAGTAAAGCTTATAACTTTGAAATACTCGATACAACATGCATTAAACTTAAAATTTTATCGTATATAACTGCCACCATACTGAACTTTTCTAAGAAAAATGAAGATAACTCGTGTGAAAGGAAAAGACGAATTTGTTAAATGCTATAATTTGAAACTAAAGTCATCTTAACTTTACGTTACTCTCATGGTGTAAGCTGTAATTTTCTTAAATTCTTTACGAACAATTTTTATGATTTCATTTCTCTCTGTCTTTCTCGCATGCTTCATATTTATACGCTTTTTAAACTGGAAGGTGTACATAATAACGGTTTACTTTTTTTTTTTTAAAGACTACTGCCATTAATAGTTCGAATGACGCGATCTTACGAAACTGTATGTGTGCGGATGGTGATGAGAAACGGTACGAGAGATCTCCAGGTGGTGTAAGTCGGTCGGTAATTTCGAAATGAGAGCAGCTGCCTAGCATGAATCCTTGTACTATATTTATCGTATTTCAATAGGTTTTATAACGACCAATACCAGCAGCCTACTTAGCGATGGGTAGAATCGTCGCTTAATTTGTAACAAAACAAAATTAGACGGACTCTATGCCTCGTGGATATCAGCTAAAAATAGTCGGGGGGGGGGGGAAGACACTCTTTTTAAACTAATTTAATTAAAATGTTTGCTTTAATTAGATATGAAATATTTTATAATTATTAATAATTTCATAGCTTTTAATGTTTTACTTATAATAAATAAAAAATTAGAAATATTTTTATAGTTAAAATAGATATCAATCAAACAAACCATTTTATAAAATGTATAATTTTAATAGATAAAATTTATGAACTGTATTGGACAGCTGAGATTTTAAACGTGAATAGTATTTTATTACACATTTTGATAGCTTTATGTATTCATAAGGATATATATAAATATATAAATATATATATATAAATATATATATATATATATATATATAAGCATTAGTGTATTATATTCATATATAATATATATATAAATATGAATATGTATTATATTCATATATAATATATATATAAATATGAATATATATAAATATATATATATATATATATATATATATATATATATATAAGCATTAGTGTATTATATTCATATATAATATATATATAAATATGAATATGTATTATATTCATATATAATATATATATAAATATGAATATATATAAGCATTAGTGTATTATATTCATATATAATATATATATAAAAAATATGAATATATATAAGCATTAGTGTATTATTATTAGTGTATTATTAATTATATAAACCAATTTGAAACTTAAATAGCATTATATAATATACCAAGTAATTTTAAAGACTTGGTTATTTTACTCCTAATTCCAAGTAAGCAAACAGTTAAGTTTGCTCCTGAACGTAAGTCTAAAGGTGCTGCAACACCAGGGCAACTCATTGTAAAGGTGGGTAAACATCTCATCTATGGGAGTGATGAGACCTCAATAAAGGTCGAAACCGGTCTGGGTAATGGCCCCTTACCTTTAATACATAGCATCATACATCTTCTCCAGGAGATGCGCTTTGCATTAAGGGTAAATATTAAGAATAGTGATCAGAGCTTAACCACCTTTACCACCAGTTGCCTTGACTTGCACTACCTGTAGGATCAGCTAGACTTGCATCACTTGCAGGCGCAAACTTGAATTACTTGTCTGTTTGCTTATTTGGGAAATGGAGTAAAACCAAGTTTAAAATAGCTTGGTATCTTTAACATTTATTATCCCCAAGGTAAAATACTTTCTACATTATATTACTCTGAAATTTATATATATATATATATATAAGCATTAGTAAGGTTATTACTTTGAAATTTTTTTAAATGCACAAAACTCCACTAACTATCCAAAAAAGTTATCTAAGGTTTCCTAAAAATGCTGGCATTTACAATCAAGTTTATAATTTGGAGTTCTCGAATTACAAATTGGAAAACCAATTTTAAACTTAAATAGCATTATATACAACTGAAATTTTAAACTTAAATAGCAATTTATTACACATTTTAATAGCTTTAAGCATATATTTATTTATAAGATAATAAGCATAAGTAAGGTATATTATAAACCAATTTTAAACTTAAATAGCATTTTATTAAACCTTTTAATAACTATACGAGTACAGTATTTATAAGCATAACTTATAGATATATTTATGAGCAAAGTTTTAATAAATAGATCTCTCAATTTAACACAATCGATAGATATAATTTTCATAATATAAATAGGTCTATTCTTTTGTTAACAACAGTACTCTTATTATATAAATAAATTAATAATATTTTTTATAATAAATGAATTTATAAGTAAAACTTAAATAGGTCTATCATTTTAATAAGAGTATCTTAGGATCATAAATAGGTCGAAATCGAAAATTTTCTTTTTGAGTCGTTTTGTATTAATCAGAGAACGTTTGATTGCTGGATTTTGTGTGTTTAAATGTCATTTATGTTATATCGATAAGTGCATTTGATTGTGCAATTTTATATTTATTTTTAGCCAATTATAGAATATTATTTACTATCGTGTACTCGTGGTCGCAAGGTGGGATTTTGAATTTCGCGCTTTTCATCGGTGTTCACTTCAAATCCGAAAACGTCGACATCTGCAAATATGTGATACAACAAACGTACTCTATGATCATATGTTGAACGAGAGGATACACAAGCCATCCTTGTCCGTATGTCGATCAGTTGAATTTTTTTTTTTTTCTTTTTTTTTTCTAGTATTTAAACAGAGCAATCTGGGAGGTTTATGACGTGTTCCGCCCCGCGTTGTTACACCACCTCCTCCTCCCCCTAACTGTCACGTGTATCCACGGGCTTGGAAATAGAAGGCAGACGCCCTGCCAAACTCGCGGCAGATTGGCGTTTTGAGAGCGTCAGGCTTCGCACACTCCCGCGCGCTTTGTCTTCTGCGCGGGAGGCTAGCTGCTGTCTCAACTGCTGTGGTCTGGGGTCGAGGCGGTGTGGCACTCAATTATCTGGTATTGATTGTGATCGGTATACGCGGATGGGAACAGGCAGAGGGTGGGGAGAAGTAAAAGACGCGAGGTGACGCCATCGACTCCCCTGTATTACTTTCCCCATTTCCCCCCCCCCATACGAATGCCTGCATGCATACACACAATCTCGCCTAGCTAAATAAAGCTTAAACAACCCAGCAATCTGGGAGATGAATTTATTCGTGTGATTATAGTTTTTCTTCGATGTGTGTTTAAGCAGGACGTATATAAAAGTCCGATTAGACATATGTATACTATATTAACGAGAAATAACCTCTTAAAGTTATTACACAGTGTTTGTAAAGCGCTTAATGCATGGCGATCAATAGTTATTTAAAAGATTTACTTCTCTCTCTCTCTCTCTTGCTGTGACATAATGGCCATACTTCGTTGACTAGTGCGATATAGGAATTAACACCATAGCGTAGCAAAACCCTACCAATAAAAGATCTTTGTTCCAAGCTTCACCGAAATAACCAAAAAAAAAAAAAAAAAAAACAACAAATTTTCTAATAAAATCAAAATGTTCCATTGAGAATGCGATATGCATTATTGTTATTAATCTACCAAAGATAAACAAGACATATGTAAATACGAGTCTGCAATCTTTTGTCAATGTTTTCAAGACAAATAGTAACTAACTTCTTCGATTCACTATACATCCCAAGTACTTCTACTTTAGTTTTACTCATCTTTAAACTATAGTTTCAGAAACGATTTAGTTTCATTATTTACATCCTATTCTGCCTTAAATACGTGTGTCAAATACAATGAAAAAAAAAAAAGGCTTAGCCTATTTCTACAGTTTTTCTTCGCGTACTGACGAGGACCCATTGGTCTGAAACCATCAAACGAAATACGATTCCACTTTGACTGTTTTTACCAGCACTACAAGAATCAATAGGTTTCATTCTGTTTATTACATTTGTGTCATTTTTTCCCTATTGATGCAGACTAACAAGAATTTATCCTTGACTAAACATGTTTATATATCACATATGTCTCCACTATTTCCTTTTCTTTGATATTCTTTATTCTTTCCCTCTTACCTTTACATTGTCTTGTTATTTCATAATTTTTTTTCCGTTCATTTTCCTATTTCATTTCTCAGTATTCTTCTTTAGTCTCTTTTTCCTCATCTTTTCGGACTTTTGTTTACCCCCCCTCCCCCGAATTCATTTTGACTTTTGTTCTTTGATTTACTCATATATTTCGTGATTGTTTTCTATTTATTTCACTTTTAAATTAATTTTAGTCTTTGCATTAAGCAAAAAAATTGAGAGATTCTTAGAGTTAAAAAAAAAAAAAAAGAGTATAGAGAAACATCAGGACTAAGAGTTATGATCCTATTCCCTCCTCTGGGTCTTCTCTCTTTCTTTGTTTCGGGTGTTTATTTTGCTAATCTGTTTATATGCTCACGTAATCTCAGACAAGCTCTGCTTATTCTTTCTTAAATATTATACATGTTTAATACTCTTTGTTCTTATTCTCATTTCGATCTGTGATATCTCACAGAAGAATTTTTTTTTTCTTTTTAGACACAAGAACAAAGCTGCTGAATAGATAATCTTAGTTACAAACGCTTACAAATTGCAAAGGGGGAAAGCAATACTTTTCAACAATGCATAACTCTTCAAACAATGAAGTCGAAATTTTCGATGCATTTGTTGCCTTTCTGATTGCCACACTACGGTTTAGCTGGAGTCCCGGGAAAACAGACAACTACACATTGTACAATTGTTTGGACAGTTACGATAATTTTTTTAAATTCAAATTATAGCAAACTAATGAATTGTATATAGTAGCAGCACCAACTACTGGCTACATAAACAATTAAAAAATTAAAAAAATCAGTGTATAAAAATATCTTGTTTTAAATTTACAAAACAATCGATCATTAATAAAATATTTATCATATTATATTTCGTACACCCTCCCACAGAGTATCGATGCCCGTTAGCTCGGAAAAATTACACGTATGTGTGCTTAAAGAGGGCGCTGTAGAGCCTAGGGGGGGGGATGTGAAATGTAAATTGATACTATACACGTAACTTTGGATCATAAACCTATCTTGTTTTGAATCTAATTTTTTTTTTAATAAATAAATAAAATTACATTAAATTAAAAATTCCACATTAAGCTACACGCAATCTTTATAAAGCACTTTCGCCATCTACTGTTGTCTTAAGAGATAAACTTTTTCTATCTTTCATTCCGATTAAAAGCACCAGTGCCTTGAGATTCATTTTTCATTCTTTCCTCTCACATGAATTGTTTTTCGGGTATGCCGTCATTCTTTTTATTTTGTCGCTCAATCACCGACACGAAAGGAAAACAACAAACCCTCTGTGACACAGGTTATTGGCAGATCGTTACTGCGTACACTACTCTTGCAAACATAACAAAAAAAAGTAAAGAAAAATTAGCGTGCGTACATGTAAACATGTTTACATTTAGAAAGCACATCTATTTAAAAGAGCAGATCAAAGATTCGATCTTAAATTTAAAAAAAAAAAAGATATTGTTAAAGCGAATGAGTAATTATGGAAATAGATGGAAAGAAAAAGAAATACAGACACGATCATATATATATATATTTGGCTAGATGGGTGAAGCAAGAATGCTTTTCATCTTCCCCGTTATCTGTAGAGGACAGATAAGGCGTTATTGAGCTATTAAAGCTCTGATCATGGCAGGAGGGTAACAGCAATAGCCGAGTCTCAGTTAGAACTTCATTGGCTACAGCACTGCCATCCATTACCCTCCCTGGGTATCCATTTTAGTCGACTCGTACGACATGCATGGGCTACAGTGGGGCTATTCTTATCCCTGCTACACCACACGGTGTGTGTGTGTGTGTGTGTATATATAGTTTAATATTTTTATGTACTAGTGTTTTTAGATTTATAAAATAAACAGAATAGAAAAATTAATTAGTCTTAGGTAATTTAAGTTACCATATGATTTTATATTAATTATAATATTTATTTTTATAATCTATTAAAACGAAGATATTTATGAAAAATATATATATAAGTTCATCAGTTTCCATTTTTTAATCAATACGAACCAATTAATGCTACCAGATACCATAACACTGCTCTAATTTCATAAATATCTTAATTTTAATACATTACTATAAAAACCAATATTATTATTATTATTATTGCACGACACCTCCGAGGAGTCCAAAGACTCATTGAGGGAAGCCACCTACTCTACGACTCTGTCTCCACTACTCAACCCACCAACTACAACGAACCGCTACTACCATCAGCTACCGCCCACCACTAGTATTTTCACAGGCCATCACAAACATTCATGTCCACGGCGGGATTCGAACCCGCAACCTTGTGGCTGAAGAGCGGATACGCTAACCACTCGGCCTGGTTATAATTGATATAAAATCATATGGCAACTAAAATAAATCTAAAAATACTAGTACATAAAAATATTAAACTAAAAATGTAAAATGAAAGTCCTAAAAACCAATAAGAAGAAATTTGCGGTTTAGTATAACTGATCCCCGTGTGGTAGCCGGGATAAGAATAGCCGCACTGTAGCCTATATATGTCGTACTATGCGACTAAAATGGGTTCCTAGGGAGGGTAATGGGTGGTAATTACTATCCATCTCTATCCGATACATCCAAATCTAGAAACAGTGATAATAAACATCATTAAATTCCTAATATATAATATTAGGAATTTTATATTATATTATATTATATCCTAATATTATATATTAAATTCCTAATATATAATATTAGGAATTTACTATCCTGTACATTCTAAAGGGATGTACAGGATAGTATGATGTACTAAATGGTTATTACTAGCCTCCTACGAATTAATCTATTTATCAGCTCTCCACTATTGTTAAAGCTTGCGTTTATGTCTTGTACAGTTCTACTAACAGCACCAATCCGTCAATACCTGTTTGACCAACCTTTCCTCTCCCGTTTTAAGTGAATATGTCACCTTAGATTAGCTCTGCTGTAATTATGTCAAGTTCCCAATAGCTTCATTTTTATATGATTCTGCCATCGATGCATCTGTCCATTCAAGTTTTCTAAGAATTCTCCTATATGTAGTCTTTAGTTTTTGGTCAACTATTTTAAATCGAACTCTCAGATTCATCATTTAAAACCGGTTTGGGTTTGGAACTGCTAGTTTAATGCTTTAGCACTAAACCGTGTGCTATGTTTGGCTCTTAATGCCTATCAGTTTATTGAACTATTTTCCAACCATACTTGCTTTCTATGCTTATTATCTATTTCCGTATTTAATTTGCTATCTTCACTTAAAAATTCTGTCTAAATAGCAAATATTTTAATTATTCCGTAGGTTTTGCTTTGCAGTTAACGTTTTCCATGTTCGTGTTTATTTTCAGTCTTTTGTCATTATTACTGATTTTTCACATCAAATTTGTTACGACAGCAATTATTCAATTTAGTTAAAGACTCCTGAAGACAAATTGGATTTATTTAGTATAACATCATTTGTATTATCATCTACGTAAAGTAAATATCACAGTTGAATATTTTCGATTTTGATAACATGCAACCTTGTCTATAGCTGAACTTCACTCTCCTTCCTGTTCCTGCAACATAAATTAGACCATAAATAATCTAATATCACTGTTCTTAAAAGAACTGGACTGAGTCCTTGACTCTTTATCCCGTCATCTGAATGAAGAAAATCTGTGTAGATGGGGTGTTATTGAGCTAAAAGCTCTAGTCATGGCTGAGTAGCGGCAATAGCCGAGCCTCAGTTAAAACTTCATTGGCTACAGCATTGCCATTCGTTACCGTGGAAGTCCTAAAGACCACCTGTTGACACCTTATCCTAATATCACTGTCCTTTATAGTTCTTATAAGGACTGGCTTAAAGGGGCGAAGCAGGAATGCTTTTCATCTTCTCCGTTATCTGTAGAGGACAGTGTAGGGTAGGATAAAGTGTTATTGAGCTATTAAAGATCCGATCATGGCAGGAGGGTAACAGCAATAGCCGAGCCTCAGTTAGAACTCCATTGGCTACAGCATTGCTATCCATTACCCTCCAATGGTAATTCTATCGATCTATCTTAATCCTTCTATCGATCTATAGGCTGTGATCTAATATATGCAACTAGTATTAGTGTAATCTGTAAAATTTAAGGGTGTATAATATATTGATTAATTTTTAGAAATATTTTAAATTGTTCAAAATAATAAATTATATATCGTAATTTAAATATAAGTTACATAATTATTTCATGGATAAATAAATCAATTTTATCATACGCATTTTCTAGATCTAAAACTTAAATACAAATCCTTGCTGTTTTCTCATGGTTTCGCAATTGTTTGTCTCAAAGTAAACAGTCTGATTTCTTTGGCCTGATTCCAGTTTGTTCTTCTCTAAGTAGCACACTTTTTCTTAGCCTTTCCTCAAGTATGCTTGCATAAATCTTAACTGAACACCTGGATGATTACTGAATAATTCTTATATTCAGTTTTATTTTTCTGTTTATAGATATTGAGATCTTTACTCCAACATCCGGAATTTGTCCTCCTGAACGGCCTTTTGAATTTTTCAGCGTAGAATTTTTACCTCCATATTTGATGGTCGAAAATCATCTATTATAACTATCTTTCCACATTTCTGCCTTTTTAACAACATTTTTCTCCCTAATTATTGATTACAAACTCCTGATTCTGTGCCTGTTGAGTGTTGTCTACCATGGTGTTGACATTGCTTGTTTCAAGTATTTTCAGTAAGTTCTGGAAAATATTGGATCATAGGCAGTTTTGTATATAAAATATTATTTAAAGCTATATAAAATTGTAAAAAATGATAATTTATTTGTATTTTTCTAAATACATGCTCGAAATATGATATATTCGTTATACAGGATTTTTTTACTCTCATCCCTTATATATAGGAAAACAAGCAAAAGTTTTTTTTTTTTTTTTTTTTTTTTTTTTTTTTTTTTTTTTTTTTGAATTTTGGAGCGTTTTGGTCGACTGTGAGAAGTCGACCAGATTAAGATTAATACCCTTATTTCTAGTTTAATTAATTCTAGATTAATACGTATTTCTAGCCTGGCTCCCACTGATGAGACCTCAATAGAGGTCAAAACCGGTGGGGGCTATTATGAGTTCGCTCTCTTAAAGTTTTTGCCTTAAGGGAGCAATTTGAGTCTCCGGGAAAAGTGTTTTCCGGCACGGCCCGGTGAGGGGCTTTGTCGGTGAATGCTTTTCTTCGGAATATGAGCGGTTCTGCTCAGTTGTGGTGTGTGGATGGAAGGCCATCACTGAGTGGAGTCACCGCTGAGATGGACGGTCTTTCGCCCACAATTGAGTGGCCTAGGGATCGTCCGAATTTTTAGAGACGGCTTTACTTATTCATAAGGTGATTAATACCCTTGGAGGGTAATGCTGTAGCCAATGAAGTCCTAACTGAGGCTCGGCTATTGCTGTTACCCTCCTGCCATGATCAGAGCTTTAATAGCGCAATAACACCTTATCCCTGCACTGTCCTCTACATATATAACGGGGAAGATGAAAAGCATTCTTGCTTCACTACTTTAAGCCAGTCCTTATAAGGATAAGGACTCTTCTGAATTTTTTAAATTGGAGATTGTAAACCATTTTGAATCAGGTAATTACACTCAACAAGTCGTCTTTTGCACAGAGAGTGAGCGCAATCTAAAATGCTAATGAATTCTTTCTACTGAAGAAATTAAAGTTTTTGACTATCTATACTCCTTCCGCAATTACATTAAGCCCACAATTATTGGTAGCAGCCTTAAATAGTTGTAGTACTGAGTTAATGGCTACAGACTTAGTGTCAAACAAAGCTCAGTCGTTATAATTAACTTTCGATCTTTTCCTCTGTTAAACAATAACGAGCCAACGTTACATTTGTGAGCTTTTCTTAATGATCCGTTCATCTGCCGCCATCTGTTGATCACTTTATGAACCAGTAATTTAAAACGAGCGACAATGAATAGTTACTATTAATGATCTTAATAAAACGAAATTGCTAACTGTTCCATGAAATAATTTTTAGAAATGTCGGTTTAAGAGTTATTTTAATTTTTCAAAATAGCTATTCTGAATAGTCACACACAAAAAGCTTATTATTGCTTTAAATTTATTCACTGTAGTTTCTCTACGTGATGACGCTACTTGTGAATGGAATACGTCACAGCGCATGACTGAACAAAATCGTACAAGCAATTTGTCGTTTGGCAATCTCGCTCTAATTATTTCGAAACATCTGACCTGTTATTAGATATTTATCATTTTGTTGATTCATTTATGTTACTATATTTATATCTCAAAAAAACAAAATTATCATAGTAAACTAAACACAAGCAAATGAACACTTTATTAAATATATTTTATTCGTACTATTATAAATACTTGCGAAACCAAATCACCAAAATTCCACTTTTGCAACCACTGACTGGCTGTGTTATAAACACCGACTACTCCCTCTCGTCACCTCTTCCGCTTCCCCCACTTCTTCCCCCCCCTCATACTATCTTTCCCAGAAGTCAATCTTCACAAGATCCTTGGCTGTGCTTGCTTTGCGTTATTGATCCAATCTGTTTGTCGTGCTTCGGTTCATGTTGGTTGTGCTGCAATCCTACCGTATCTGTTGCGGGTATACAGCGCCATCTATTCGAACTATTCGTAACTCTCTACTGACAGACGACTTGCGCAATGTCTGCTCGAATACCAGTTTAATAATTCATAAAGAGGTAGAAAAATCTTTATATCCTCATACATGAGAAATATTTGAGTTGCTTTTTCCTTCTAGTTTCAAGTACCTTGGGAACTATACTAATTGGATCCTGCTTAGGGAAAAGAAAGAACCAGGAAATTAGTAACTTGTAAACAACAGAAATTAATTTACATGGGTTAGGAATGTGTTTCTCCTCGAGGTAGTCGGGAGTATATTAAATGCATTTTTCACTATAAGTCTATGGCTGATAGTTGGTTTAAGGTGAAGCCTTGATAAATGGCTTATTAAC
Organism: Typopeltis vanoorti; assembly: GCF_054136105.1. Lineage (NCBI taxonomy): Eukaryota > Metazoa > Arthropoda > Arachnida > Uropygi > Thelyphonidae > Typopeltis > Typopeltis vanoorti. Next base: position 58,635,749 of record NC_143562.1, read on the forward strand.
GGAGTATACATCATCTGAACTAATGTTTTTTTGTGCAACTTTTTATTTATTTTGACAATTTTAACTTTGAGAAGTTAATCAAATGTTAAAATTGTCTCATTATTTTATGACAGTTTAATTAGTTTGGATAACAATATCCAAATTATTAAAAGCAAAAAAATTACATATAGAAAATAACACGTAGTGCTGGAAGAATGGGTCTCCTTGTCATGCTCAGAATTCCTGTTCCCTGAGCGAAAAATACAGGAAGTAATGAAATCAAATTACAACAAGAACCCGGTTATTTATTTGCATAGTTTGGATGAATATTTCCTCAAGGTCATACGTGTGGGTTTTAATCATTCTTATTTGTTTATGTTGCAATGTTTACTGTTTTTTTTTTTTTTTTCATATTTCTATTGATTTTAATCTGTCTGGAATTCGGACTGCATTTATCTATTTGAATACCCGCCCCCCCCGTGCTTTTCCTTGCATTCAGTGTCTATGCATTTACTCTATATTTACCTACAGGCATCTGTCTAAATAGCGATGTTTATCTACAAACTTAAACGACTCGTGTCTACTGTACGTATGCATACAGAGATGTAGATATTAGTGGGCTGGTTGCGCTTGGTATTATTGACTTAAATATCGAGTTAATTGTAACTCGATATAACGTATTTTATTATGGAAATATAGCAAGGCCGACTACAAATATATGTGTTGCCATCCCTTCTCAGGATGCATAAATTAGACTTTATCTGTGTGGTGGGGTCATTTTTATCTTCTAGGTATGTGGTGTTTTTTTTTTTTTTTTTTTTTTTTAATTTCCTTTCATTTTTTAAAACGCACACAGTACTAGATTAGTTTCTAAAATTACATAACCCTTTTAAATGTTCTAAGCGATAGCATCACTACTGCTTATACTGCTCATGTATTATTATTATTATTAAAGTATTGTATAAAAACACACTGCTTTATTTATTTATATATTTCTGTATTCAAGTATTGTATAAAGATACACACAATGCTACATTTCTTAGTAGTCTGAGGCAAATTGTAAATATAACATCATGTCCATTTTTACTTCACCCAGTTTCTTTTACTTTTATTTAATTCATTTAAATTTTTTATTCAGAAATAGTGTAAATTTTATTAAACATCACAAATTAATTATCATTTTAAGTAATTTAAACATTGTTTTCTAAAAATGTGTAAAATATTATATACACCCTTTTAAATATTCTATCATAATTTTACTATTTCAGTTACAAGCGATGATACTATGGCGGGGCGGATTCATTCAATCCAATACCCTTGGAGGGTAATGGATAGCAATGCTTAGCTAATGAAGCGCTAACTGAGGCTTGGCTATTGCTGTTACCCTCTTGCCATGATCAGAGCTTTAAATGCTCAATAACACCCTATCCATACACTGTCCTCTACAGATAACGGGGAAGAAAAAAAGCATTCTTGCTTCGCCCCTTTAAGCCAGTCCTTATAAGGTACTATGGCGGGATGATGGTCAATCAACCATCACCTCCTTTCGGTGTAGCCTCATTGGCAAATGTAGCCAAAGAAGTTCTAACTGAGGCGCTGTTATTGCTGTTACTCTCCTGCTATGATCAAAGCTTTAATAGCTCAATAACACCTTATCCCTACACTGTCCTCTACAGATAACGGGGAAGATGAAAAGCATTCTTGCTTCGCCCCTTTAAGCCAGTCCTTATAAGGTACCATGGCTAAATCATCGATAACGATAATCGCTATATTTTATTTTATGCAACTGGGCTCTGCTAAACATTTGATTTGAAAAAGTAATTTTAGTTTGTTATACTTCAATTGCACTGAGCATTGTCGAAATTGTGCGGACTCTGTAAGTGAACTAAAATGGGTAGAAATTCGTCTTTATCTATTTTAGTTCGTTTTTTTTTTTTTTTTTTATATGGAGTTGTCAATCGAATATGATGTACTAGAGACATCCTGATAATCTCTCCCTTAAGTATGTATTTGTTTATTCATTTACTTAACTATCTAATACCTATAAGCCCTTAATAGTGTTGTAACTCATTTCATTCATCTAAAAAGACCTATAAAAAAGATATGCTTCTTTAAACACCTTTGACAACGTACATTCCTAAATTTATTTTTGATATTTCATACGAGGAAAAAAAAAGTTTTCCTTATACACCTATTCTTACCTTCTATTTATCCATTGTTTGTTCCCGAAGCGTGCATTCTTATTCTGTTAAACCAGCCAGTTTGTTAACGCGGCCAGAAGGGCGAATGGTGTCAGGATTATTCCCCCCCCCCCCACTTCACTTCTCCTCTCAAGTTCGTTGACGTTGGACGCTGAAGCGTCAAAGCCTGAGCCGGTTTGTAGTTTGTTGAACGTGGTCATATCCTTTGGCACACACAGACTTGAACTCTTAGAGAAGCTCTGACTTTTACCCTCTCCTTTTCCCCCCGCTTTATTGTTATTATGTAAAATATTGTATATTGATTTAAATTTATGCGAAAATAGAAGAGGAATGAAAAAAAAAAACTGATGTGGTTGAAATACTTGACAATTAATTCGTATTTCAGAGATGTGAAATGTGAAAATTATATTGAGGTGATCCTTAAAAACTTAGCGTTTATAACGATTCATCATTATTATTTTTTCTTTATTAAACGGTTTTTTCCCTTAGATTTAATCAAGAAATGTAGATAGTTTCTTCATGCCACCACAGTAAAATCTCTAATATAATAGATTCAACAATATTTTATAGCCAAATATAGAAAAAGTTAAAAAATTCTTTTTATAGCAAACCAAAACTGTGCTATACCTTTCTACCACACTAAGAAAATTGCGATGCCGAATATTATATTTTCATAAACTCTACATATTTTTTAAATTTTTTTTATAAAATATTATTGGAACTATTATTTGTTTGTTATTTTATTTTTCAATCTTTTATAATAAAACAAAATTATTCTAATTTTTGTATTATATTTATTTTACCATATTTTAACATGAATCTACCAGACTTTAGTTGGCTTCCAAAGTTAGGAATTTTTTTTTTTTTTTTAGGAAATACCCTTGGAAGGTAATAGATGGCAATGCCAATGAAGTTCTAACTGAGGCTCGGCTATTGCTGTTACCCTCCTGCCATGATCAGTGCTTTAATAGCTACAGATAACGGGGAAGATGAAAAGCATTCTTGCTTCGCCCCTTTAAGCCAGTCCTTATAAGGATAAGGAAGGAATTTTTTTATTTTTATTTTTTTTGGATTGAAGAATCAATCGACCGTGAGATGCGGTGATGATTCATTCAATCAATCCAATACCCTTGGAGGGTAATGGATGGTAATGTTGTAGCCAATGAAGTTCTAACTGAGGCTTGGCTATTGCTGTTACTCTCCTGCCATGATCAGAGCTTTAATTGCTCAATATAAGGAATTTTTTAATTAGAGGGGATTAATACCTTTGGAGGGTAATGGATGGCAATGCTGTACTAATAAACTGAGGCTCGGCTCGAATCTCTGCGTCCACCCTGGGACGCAGAGATTCGAGAGTTTGAATTCGCTTTCTTAAAGTTTTTGCCTTAAGAGAGCAATTTGAGTTTTCGGGGAACGTGTTCTCCGGCACGTCCCGCTGAGGGGCTTTGTCGGTGAATGAATGCTTTCTTCGGAATATGAGCAGTGGTGGCGTGTGGGTGGAAGGCCATCACTGAGTGGAGCCAACGCTGAGATGGACAGTCTTTCGCCCACAATGGAGTGGCGTAGGGATCGTCCGAATTTTTAGAGACGGCTTTACCTTTTAAATATTTCAATACTGTACAAATGAAGTTTAACTGAGGCTCGGCTATTGCTGTTACTCTCCTGTCATGATCAGAGCTTTAATAGCTCAATAACACCTTATCCCTACACTGTTCTCTACAGATAACGGGGAAGATGAAAAGCATTCTTGCTTCGCCCCTTTAAGCCAGTCCTTATAAGGATAAGGAATTAAAATTAAAACACGAGGCGACTAAAATGGGTGGCAACGAGGCTAATGGATGGCAATGCTGTAGCCAGGGAAGTTCCAATGCCTGTTACTATTACTGTTATCCTCCTGCCATGATCAGAGCTTTAAGCCAGTCCTTATAAGTAATTAAAACATAAATGCTAGTTATGATTATATTAGCAATTTAGTTAAACTTTTAATTTAATTTACAAATATATATATAACATATATAAATATATATATAATTTATATATCATACTGAAATTCGTATTCAGATAACAAAGGAAAGAATATTTTTCAATTTTATGCTATTATAATCGTTCCCCTAGGTTTTATTGAAATAAACTCCTATACAAATTTATGATATGTTCACAATGCAGATAACGAAGTAGACAACTTACTACATTTGTTCAGAACACTCAAATGTTGAACTAATGCAATTTATTTCCTTACACCTAAAAAAAGGGTGCATGCATGCAAAGAGGTGAATGTCTTCCAAGACGTTATAGTTTTACTATTGGCTTAGGGCGGGTAAAATGGTGTGGTTTTTAGCGAATGTCCTAGTTTATCAATGGAGCATGATGTTCATATGTAATTACAAATTCGTCTTCCTTTTTTCATTCAAATCACATGATGTGCGTGTGTGTGTGTGTGTGTTGAGATGACGTCAGCACCTTTTATCATCACCATAGAAATAGATTCAAGCGTAGAAGATATTCTTTTTTACCAGCTATTTGGCGGACTTTCATCATTCTCTTAGCCTTCTATTTTCTCTACTGATTGTTCAACACAAAAACAAAAGAACTTCAATTTTTCAAAGATAACAATAAAGAAAATTTATCTATTGTAATATCCGGTCTGTTTATAATGAAGAAAGTCACAAAAACACACACAAAAATTCCTACTTGGATTAAGCGATTGATTTATTGTGTTGAACTTGTCAAAACAACTTCTTACATTTCTTTCGTGTTGACAATGAAGTCGAAATGTGATTTTTTTTGTATTCATCGGGGAATGGGGAGGGATTTAGTTGCTACTGAAATAAGAACTCAGAATACACGAGTTTAAAAGCATATAAGGTTTAATTTATATCAATCGGGGGAAACTGTATCTTACTTATTCCAATGATAACCCCTCTCCTTCTCCACTCAAAGAATTATTACAGTAAAATCCAAAGTAAAATTGAAGTGCTGTGTGCAATCAATAATTGTATCTTTGATATCCTTTCTACTTCCTTGATCTTATCTGAAATGTTATGCCCCAAAAATCTATACAAACGGTAACTTTATTTCCTGTTATTTGTTAGGAGAAAAAAAAAATTTAAAAAAAACCCTCCTGTGTGATAGGAGAAAGTTCCTAATGCATTCTTTAACGTATACCACAATGCTAAAAGGGGGGGGGGGTAGTAGATTAGAAGTCGCGTATCCACTTAAATATCTGTGTGAATATTTTCCTTCAATGCAATACCATTATCTGCTACCACTTTAATTCCCATTGCAGATGAAAGAGCCCCACAGAAAGGGTACAAGCCTAGTCTTTTCTTACCTGCCTAACCTGTTCTTGTCTGTCGATGACCTTGAACTGGTCCAGCATGCAATCGGGGCGTCCTTTACGCGCTGACTGAAGGGATTCAGTAACTTACTCTGACTGTAGGGGAGGGGTGATTGGTACAGGTTTGGTTGTTTTACTTTATTTATTATTTTTTTTCCAAATAAGAAAAAAAAAACTTTAAATGGACGTCAATTTCCGGTTCCGCTTGACTCTTACATACCCCCTGCGTCTGACAAATCGCACCTAATCAATAAATTAAGTCATGCATGTGACGCTGTGGTAACAAAAGAGGGTCGTCATGGTAACGGCACGCGTTCTTAGGTGATTTCTGTCTTCTTGCAACTTCTGGCATACAAATGAATAATAGGACTGGCTTTTAGCGGTGCAAACGCAGGTAATATATGGCAGTGTTATGCAGATCGTCTGCCAAAAGTGACGAAGCTGACTTGGAATCCAAGCGAAAATGAGTACTTATCAAGCGTAAGGTAGAGGTGGTTACGAAAGTTAAGCTGTACATCATTGTCTCCAGTTAGAGAGTTGCTGTATACGTGAGGAGGTTTTCGATAAACAAGGTCTACATTTTTGCAAACAGATCAAAGAAACCTGTTCTTCTCACCCTCTCTCTCTCTCTCTCCCCAATTGGCCTTTCTTTCTCCTTTTTTTTTTTTTTTTTTTTACACCAAATTCATTATTCATGTAATGAGATTTGGTTTCCATTAGCTATATTAACTAAGGACAACCTAAGTTCAAACAGTGTTTAGAAAACTCAAATTTAAACCGGATAGAGAGGCTTTCTTTTTTCCATTGCTAATTAAAGCCCACTGGTGCAAAGAAACACACGCATGGCTGAGTGTTACTGAAGTGTGTATATGCAAAGGGAAAAAAATTTTTTTTTTTTTCTCGTTTAAGCTTATCTTTAGTAATACCCCAGATCACCAGACAAGATCAGATTCTTTTAATTGGAAACTTTAACCTCCATCCATTCTTGTCATAAACATATCACATCTATTTTTTTCTCTCCTTTTTTTATTTTATTTTTAAACTTGAAGAGATCCATGACCACAAATGGAGACAATTAAAACGAATATGTACTCGTTATTTAGTTTTTAATTTAGTTTGTGATCTATCCGACGTTTCGCCAAATTGAACGATGATATTTTCAAGGAACCAAAAACTGTTTGTTTAAGGCTCAAGAGATCGTCGACACACACACACACAAACTGTACTAATTCAAGACCAGAGGATCAGATGGTTGAAGTCTTGATTGCAATTTGAAATACGGGAATATTATGGATCTCAATAACTTCCTTGATTCGGCTGTCAAGTAAAGTGGATAGCAATGGATGCGGATTACTGTCTCAATGAAACTGATACTTGTTTCAGCATTGTGCACGTTGGGTTCTATTGTTCAGAGTTAGTGAACGAAGCAGCTAAGGCAACAAATGGGTATATGATGCTAATGGAAGTATCTAGAGAATTCAAGCAAAACCTTACGCGAAGCAGATCAATAAAAGATGAGTCCTGACCGCTGTTGCTCAAAGTTCACATGGTTTTGAGATTTATCGAAAACTGATCGCTTAGGGAAAAAAATAATCGTACTTGGAGTGGAAGAGAAGCCAAGCGTTCAGAAGATTTGAAGTAGCTGGAGATGCGCAGTTTATTTTTAAAATAGGAAGAGATATTTGTTCTTTTTTGAAAGAATTCTGTTTATGACAATCTTTAAGTGATGGATGATTTTCACCGTCTGGTGTGACCACCATCCAACTTATAATGTGCTCTTGATTCACAGCCTTTAGTACGTATGATTGGCATAAAAAGTATTATGGAGGAGTGTTAGGAATTATGGAACTTTTGCTTGCTTGTGTTCTTCAGATTTGTGAAGTAATGGTAGAGAAAGAATGGACTCTTGATCATCAGAAATGAGATGGAATCTGTAATCATTTACTTATCCAAACCTGCATTCGCAAATGACGACACATTTGCTTTCTTGATTGGAAAGACCTGGTTTCGAATCCCGTAATACCTAAGGACTAGGGATGAGGATGAATGAATAGGTCTCATACGGAGGTGGAGGGATTTTATCCTCCCTAGTATACTTGGTTTTTCACCAGCAAATAGCCCTGAAAACAGAGTTAACAAACACGGCATCATATCTTTAATTACTTCTGTCGTAATTCGCAATCTAACCAAATCAGGAAGAAAAATAAGAAACATGGATTTCTAGGAAAGGAAAGAATCTTAGCGAATGCGCTTAGATGATGAACTCGGCAAATTAGATTGGCGTAGTTAAATTAGCTAACTGTGAATGCTATCCTCTACAATAGTGGATTTTTTTTTTTTTAACGGACAAACCGGCTGGTGAACACACATAATGTTCTCATGTCTTACTTCGCCATTTAACTCTGAATAGTCCTAACACTAATCTTGCACTTTGCCCCTTTCCATAAGAAGTCATTGTTATGAAAAAAATTTTTAACTTCTGGTATCGAAAACTTTCTCCAATAGAGGGCATAGCGAGGGTGGTATTTTAGAGGTTGCATAAAATAGGGTTTAAAATTATTTCAAGAGGAGCCGTCTCCTGCCTTAAAGGCAAGTATTTTGAATGTAAACGTTATTAAAATAAAGATCAATCTATGTACTAGCTATTGGAGCCTTTTGAACAGATTACTTTGCTGACCTCATGACACAGAAACACGTCGCATTCAAAAAAAAAAAAAAAAAAAAAAAAAAATGCTTCCTTGATTAATAGGCCTCTTTTTCCTTTCGTAATAGGCCTGTTACGGAGCTATCATAAGCCCTTTCAAATACTCGTCCCGAGGATAAGGCTGCTAGCCCTATGCCTCCCCGTGTGTCCTATGTCTGTAGATGCGTGTGTTCACGGGTCTGGTTTGCCTGCTTGCAGGAGAAAAAACCCCAGATAAACTATGGAGAAAAACCCTGCGGTTCACGCCCAAGACCGGCTGTCTGAGAAAGATCTTAAGTTCCTCACGTCAACAACGGGAATCGAGCCAGGACACTCCTTTCCCAGGCATATGGTTGCGAGTCGCATAGCCGCTCGGCTAACCGTGCGGATTTCCTCTGCAAGTTAATTCTAAATAGTAACAACTATTAATCCAGACTACTACACAAATTCTAAAAATGTATCCATGTGATATGTCCATTTGAATCCTTATAAGGACTGGACTGGCTTAAAGGGGCAAAGCAAGAATGCTTTTTATCTTCCCCGTTATCTGTAGAGGACAGTGTAGGGATAAGGTGTTATATTTTGAGCTATTAAAGCTGTGATCATGGCAGGAGAGTAACAGCAATAACAGCGCCTCAGTTAGAACTTCATTGGCTACATTTGCCAATGAAGCTACACCGCATTTCACGGTCGATCAATCATCACCTCCTTTGACCCCACCATAATACCTTATAGTCCTTATAAGGACTGGCTTAAAGGGGCGAAGCAAGAATACTTTTCATCTTCCCCGTTATCTGTAGATGACAGGGTAGGGATAAGGCGTTATTGAGCTATTAAAGCTCTGATCATGGCAGGAGAGTAACAGCAATAGCCAAGCCTCAGTTAGAACTTCATTTGCAACAGCATTGCCATCCATTACCCTCCAAGGGTATAAATCATCACCGCATCTGACGGTCGATTGTTAATCATCCCAATCCATCCTGAACATAACATTATTATGCTCATGCTATATGTAATGTAGTGACTTAAGTTAAATATAGGTGTATTAATTTTCTTTAGTTTATTAACAAATAATAAAGAAATAAAACTAATTAATGAAAAAATAAATCTTTTTTAAAATAATAACATTATGTTTTTAAATTTTTTAATCAAAATAACAGCTTTTTAAGTCCCAAAATGCGTGATTATAAAAACTATATTTATATATTTAAACTAGGGGCACCACCCCCGTCGCCTAAGGCGCCCAACCTCCGTGTTTCGGACTGGTAGACCATTTCTCCTTGAATTCTGATGACTCGAATTTCGAAGACTCGAAAGGGTTTCCCCGCACCTACGGCACCCAACCCCCCAAGTTCCGGACTGGTAGGCCGGTTTTCCCCTGAGTTTCAAAACGTTTCAAATAACTTGAAAAAAACGTTACACAAAAAGGCTTATCATTTTATATATAGGATAGAATTATTCGAATAATCCATTGATATCGTGCAGAAAAGCTGAAGGCGTAGACTGAAAAATTCATTTTTTTAAAAATTTATTTATTATTATTTATTTATTTATTTTTTTTTTACTGCTAATTAAAGATGAGTACCTTCACTGGCATGTCAGACAATTGTTGCCTGCTTGCAAATCACGCAATAATCTGTTTGCACATTCAAACTGATGATTTGAGTTTACTGCCGAAGCCATCCGGCTATGATGCCAATCACGTATCTTCTGATGCCTTTGCTTGTTTTACGAGATGGAAAAAACCCGAGCTTCCAGAAGGAAAAAAATCTGTGTAGGACGCGAATCTTTATCAGGGTGTTTCCACTGAAGGTGAGTTAGCCAGTCTCATTCGGGGGTGGCAGGATTTTTTTCTTCGCGGAAACCGGCTATTAACATACACGCATTTAATAGAATAATAAATACACTGTCGTTTCTTTAATTTATTGCGTTGTCACATTTAAAAGTTAAAGGCTATAAAACAAGTATGGACTACTTAATAGATTCAAGAAAAATGCGTGTACTAGTGGATGATAATGCTTCCATTGTGAACAGGAATTTATCTTCATGGTATAAAGCATTTATGACGTCGTCAACAAATTTCATCGTATCTTCATTGAAGAGAATAAATTAAAGAATCTTTTTAGATGTTCGAATACATTTAAACAACTCTTTGAATGGCTTGAATCTCAAGGAACTTATTAGCTCCAGAGCAAACAAAATGAAACAAAATTATGTTTTCGTAATTTGAAACAAACAATGGAATCCTTTTTGGAGAAATGAAGATTATAACCAAAGAACGGCACCTCCTGGTGGACTCTTATAGAACTAGCTTACTGCGTATTTCTCTTGCACACACACAGTAAATATAATGAGAAACGACTGCGCTTTTCAAATATAATAACTAAAAGCCTCAAATGGATTATGCTTTGGCATACAAAGAACCCTTAATAATAGTATATTTTTTAAAATTTTATATTTTAAATTCTATCTCGCAACGTACACAATCCACCTGTTTTGATTCTAATTACAGATCCTTTGATCAATGAGAGACAATGGGGCCTCATGCATAGTACTTTTAGGTAGTTTTACATGATTTTTACGTAGATTTAATTTATTATTTTAATAAAATATTTAATGTTTTTAGATATTTTCTAAAATATTAGGCACAAAACATATACACCTTTAAATATTCGATATCTTTTAATTATATTAAAAAGATAAAATTATAGAATAGAATTTGAAAATCCTCAGTAGTGAGTTTATTTTCTTTGTAAGTTCATTTTTCTCTGTAATCAAATCTCTCTCCGTATAAAAGCATTTTTTTAATATATTTATTATTATATTATTTTTTTTTTCCTCACGCAAAAGTTTTGTAGCTTTATAAAAACCTCCTTTCCTCTTCACTATTTTTCGTTTTCTTCAATACTTCCGTGTATTTATTCCCAATCTCTTCCTATGCCATTCCACATTATTATCAGAGATGTCTATTGAACCAAATTCCTTCCAATTTCCATACGTTTGACCCTCTTCTTTGTTATTAGCTACTTAACTTTCTTTCAGTCCATTCTTTGTCGAGTCCAACCAAGTTCCCAATTCTCTTCAACACTAATAATTTTCTGCTTATCGCAGGATAGAGAAGCGAATTTTTTTTAAAAAATCACAACTTTGGACTCATTTATTAGATTCTACTCCATCTTCTCAAGTTGAACAGACAAGTGGAATATTTCTTGAGACTGTTGCCCGATATTAATGGCACATGTATCTCGAAGATGGTATTTTTATTCAAATAAGTCTGCTCTTTTTTATAATATTCAAAATTTCCGATGCACTCCATTTTGGATGGTTTAAATTTTCATAGATATGCCCTAAGCAATACAGAGAACTCTATTTCTTTAATGAAAGCATGTTTATTAATTCCCTGGTGTAGGAAGATATCGTCCATAATGTTGTATTTTTGATTGGTTTAAAACATCCCCCCCCCGACCTAATGTTGCGTGGAAAAGGTAACCATTTTTACCAGCACGTGGTGAACTATGCCAATCCCGGATTGTTTGTAATAAAAGCAAATGTTTTTGTGTATAGAAACGCTTTACATCAAGTAGAGACGCTTTATCATTGGCTGGCTGTTTCGCATTGTTACGTAGATTTATGCTGTAGTCCCATGATTCAAAAAAAAAAAAAAAAAAAAACTTCTGTTTGGTGTCATTTAAAACCGAGTTTTTGTGAATGATTTTCGCCTTCTTTCTTTCAAATCCTTTTTCCATTCTTGCACTAGTTTAATGTTCTGTTGTTCCGTTTTATATTATTTTGCCTCCCAGCTCATTTCCGGTAATGGGAAAACCAAGATGAAACAGTTCTCTCTCTCCGTAATTCACAATTTTTCCCGTCTTAATCTTATGCTTTTCGGTTTTTCTGAAATCCAAATTACCGTATTCTTCAAAGAATCCTTAAATCTCCCAGCGCACCCAATTCGCTATTTATCAGAACTTTCGGTGGAACTAACTCTCTGTGGGTTCTGAAGCATTTATTGGACTGTCATTCACTGTCACATATGACCTTCTCCAACGATTCAACTTGTTTATCTGTATTGTTTGCTTCTAATTGAACTCGTCTGTTGCACGTTTGCTATTCCGTAGAGAATAGCAACAAAAGTTATTTCGGTGATGAGAGAATTCCATCTATTCCGTTGAGGGAAGAGAGATAGAAGGGGGGGGGGGCAGACAGAGAGAAATCCTAAGACTTGCCTCCAGTTTGAGATGAGATTAAAGCACTTGTCGGAATAATAGAGTTCGTTTATCCATGTAATTTGCGTAAGGAATTTTAAGTTAAGAATGTTTTTTTTTTTTTTTTTTATAGACTGGAGAGAAAAGATATTTTTTGGGCAATAATACAAAGAAATAATGCACTTGTGTTAGTTTTTTGCAAGTATCTTTGGATGTAATGAATTGGAAAGCAAAAGTGCTAATTCTGTGTTTGCGAAAGAGGATGTATAGATTGCAATCGGAATTGACAAACATTCTTCATTCAAAGGGGGGGGAGTAATAAAATAAAAATAAACTACTTACTTACCGATGTATACAAAGGGTCAATCAGAAAATACCATTCTTTCTTTAGTTTAATTATCCTATTTAATTATTTTTATTTTAAGCCTTTGTCTTTTCTTACCTAACGTATTATCTTTAAAGTCGAAATGTTGTACTATCTTTTGTTATGATGCGTCTGTGATTTGCGTGTGTTCTTCGCTAGTTTTACATGTTTTACGGGATGAAAAACCCGAGATTCTCGGAATGGGATGAACTTTGCCCTTTACAAGAAATAGGCTAACTCAATTTTCATTAATACGCTCTTATAAGTGTTTCGCAGGAGCTTCCGTAGTTCAGCTGGTATAGACAAGCCTTTTGATTGGAAAGACCCGGGGTCGAATTCCCTCTATGAGTGAGGAATGTTTATCAGGTGTTTTACAATCAAATGGTGAGTTAGTGAGTCTCATGGAAATGGAGGTTTTTTTTCTTCCAGATCGTCTCTTAAAACAGACAAACTGGCCCATGAACACACACACACAGGCATAAATACTTAGGGGTAGGCAGAGGAATGCCAAGTCGGCTATATTAATTGCCCAAAATCTCTAATTAAAGGATTGAATCCTTAATGGACAGACGAGAATCAATGGATGGAAGTGTTAGGCTGACGGGAATTGAATCCGTCTTTCATGATGGATAGAAGGTGAATCCCGAATTGATCAGAAAACAGATTGATCTGTTTTCTGATCAATCAACTGGGGATTGATTGATATGAATACTATTTGAGTTTAAAAGCCAAATAGTGTTTATATGATTTTGGGAAAGGTGAATCTATGTATTGAGTGATAGCTCATGGCATCATCACAAACATAGCTTCAATATATGAAGTCATAGTAAGATATCCAGGTCGCTGTACGGTCCACAACGATCACTGTTCGATACCATATTATGAAAATAAAACTTCCACCCTAGTTAGGTTAATGCAAACCTGCCGGAAGCATTTACCATGTTATATCCAGATCTGGACTTTACCATTCAGATTTAGCTCTTCATATAAAAGAACTTACCGCTCCTGACTCCATGATTTAAAGGCAGGTCATTCTCATAGCTGCAGATGAGTGTTATGCTGTACAGCATTTTTAATGGAATTCTGTCCTATATGCTCCTGAATTACTGGATGATTTTGCCAAAGCTTTGTTAGCAATTTTGTGACCTCATTGAGGCACCTTCCAGATGCGAACTCCCCCAGGATTACCAGAAGTGATATTTCTGCAAATAAACCAGTTCTATACACTATAATAGAACTCTCTGCATTAGGAACCTCGATTTGCATATGTAATATGGTTATGATATGCAAATTTTCCTATTCTTTGTGAAAATAGCATTTGTAATTCAGTCAGTTTCGATGATGCTTCAGTTGGAAACACATGGATTCGAGTCCGATGTAAGGCGGGTAATACCTTTATCACGACTTTTCAGTAGAAGGTGAAGTATTCGGTCTCGTATGCAGGTAGCAGGGTGTTTCATTCCGCAATCAGGCAACTCCCCCAGGAGAACACATGGGGCAACTCATAGTGTTAAAAACACAACATTAGAATAAGTCGGTATGAAAATATTGAACAATTTTAAAATAGGTTGAATGTTGTTTCGGCCACTTGCAAAGTGTTATTGCTATTTACTTAACAATTAAAGATCCCCCCCTCCCCGGTTGTTCAGAAAAAAAATCTAGAAAATTCATTGTAAAAAAAAAAAAAAAGCCTATAAGGTTTTAACTGTTAATCTCTAAAATTTCCATCATTTCTATGGCATTTTATAATAAAAAAAGACTTCTGTACTTTGCTACAAACGTGACAGATTTCTAGAATTAGGCAACAAGCAGACAGAAAGTAACAATATCTATTTTTACGTTGATCATCAAACCAAACTGCATAAAATAAACAGTTGAATTACAAGTCTGGTTTTCACTTCAGACTTCTTTCCTAAGGTTGTCTGCAGGTAGCACTAAATAAGCCCACTTAGTATGCCGCTTTAACCTTTGTTGTCCTAATCTTAATGACTAAGGTGGAGTGCCTTTCCACTTGCACGTGCTCCCACTGTGTATAGAGCGGATGCTTCCAGCTGGGACCGGGAGGATGGCAGCTGACATGTTATGCGCGTGAGCTGTCAGAAACTCCAAAAAAAAAAAAAAAAGTGACGAATGGAGCTCCATCTGTGGGGAAATTGTGGAACTAGTCCGTTACGTCAAAAAAAGAGTTTGGTTTTTGTTTAGATTCTAGAAAACAAAGGAGAAAAACAAGCCAATGTAGCGCCCCCTATTGGAATTGACGTTTATTTTGGCATCTAAGAGGCGATAAAGTGAGTCCGGATTTCTGAAATGATTGCAGTAAAAAAATACGATTTACTCTTTTGAAGAAGGAGAGTTAAAGAGATGTAACAGTAAGGAAGAGCGCCAGGGACCCGCCATAAGCAAAATAAGGTTTATTTTTTTATCGTTTATAGAGAAAGTATTAAAAACAGCCGGTTCTTTAATAAAATTACTACATTGTCAGCAAATTGATAGATTCAGCAGGAGAGGCAGTCAGAGTGAAGAGTTGTTGTTTTCGTTTGGACGCTGTTGCTAGGAAACCTGTCCATCGATGACCTGAGGCCGAAGAACAGGAGAAAGAGCAAGCCATGGATAAGTATATCGGAGCGCCTTACAATACAGCTGTAATGCTAGCGCACGCTCTGTCTGTCTCTCCTGCCTGCCATCACTTCCCACCCGGGGGCCAGTGCTAGGAGTGAGCATGAACCTATCAGGATTGTGTACATTTCCACGGGAGCGAAGCTCTTTCCTGCGTTACCAGATGAATTATTCACTCACAGCTTCCCAACATCGATTGCTGTCTCTGTGCGTACCGCGAGGGCTGAGTCTGTCCGCCCCGTCAGGCTACTGAAGACTAATGTCACTGCCATCGGTCTGCCCCTCTCTCTCTCTCTCTCTCTCTCTCTCTCTCTCTTTCTCTCTCCTTTTCTTCCTGTTTTCCAACATTATCATCTACCAGCTACGTTGTTCATGTGAGAAAGGATAGGAAGATTGGGAACAAGCAAAAAAAAAAAAAAAAAAGTTGCCGTTTAAGAAAGCAAGTATCAACGCAACTATAATGTCTCGAGCTGCTTGACGTCATTCAAGAAAGATTTCTAGGTTCTTTTCCTTACCCTTTTTTTTTTCATCTTATCTAGTTTAAAAAAAAAAAAAAATAAGCACAACCCTGCGATTTGTATGTTGAGTAACTGCGTTTATCGAGTGATGGTGACAATGAAAGTTTTATATCCGGGTTCTGATGGCTTCTATCCTGGAAAACACTTTGGAGGTTTCAATTAGATGCATGTATTATTATTATTATTATTTTTTTTTTTCTAGTTTAAAATGCGATATTACATGTTTGATTGAGGGAGTTGATGCCATTCAGTGCACATATATGTTGAATTGTCCTTAAAATATTAAATTGTTTAATATTTTTATTTCTCAGGTGTTCGATCTGTCTTTACCTTTTCGCTAGCTAACCTGAAGACTTTATTTCTCCTTTTTATTGTCTGTTTTCTGAAGAATAACTTGGTGTTTTATGGAGATTAATTCAAAGTTTCTTCTGTTGGTGTTTAGAATTAGAGCAAGTAATCATATGAGGTCCACGTATTATGCCATTTAACTGTGCGTGTGTTCTTTTTGGTTGGTTTGTCTGTTTTGTGGGAAGAAAAACTCTCCCACCTTCTTCACTTTAAAAAGTTCTTATAAAGATTCTTCGAATCCGGGTTTTTCCAAAAAAAAAAAAAAAAAATAATAATAATAATCACCGAAACCGACTGAACTACAAGCACTTGTTCTTAATTCTATTTTTTTTGTCTTATTATGGTTTCTTATTATTTTCTTAAGTTTTATTATTCATCTTATATTTTGGGGATGTTTCTCATTATTTATCTTAATATTTTGCCATTTCCCGTAATTTCTACTTTTCCGAGAATTATTAATATTTCCTCACTTACCGTTAACATTCCTGCCGCATGCTTTTGCTGATCTTTAACAAGTAGATGATTTTCATCGCCAGACGTGAAACCACCACAGTGCTTCCTGGAGACCTGAAGTGGCTTGAAAAAAGTTACGTATTTGGCCGTTAGAGTAGACTTTCTGGCTTATCTAAACCATCGCCAATCTATAATAATAATAATAATTACCAGAGACCTCCAGGGAATATGGGACTCATTCACACTACTTGTACTCACCCCTTAACCTAAAACACAAGCTATTCCGATCATGCATAAGAGAAAAAAAATGTACCTCTCACTCCCTCACTTTCTTGATGGAATTCTTTCATTCCTTTTTCAATTTCTAAGGATGCTCCCACACCATGGACGAGCCCTTTCGACCAGGGTTCGAATTCCGTGTGAGGAACCTTTATTAGGTTTTCAATCAAATGATGAGTTAACCGGTCTCATACGGAGGTGGAGGTTTTTTCTGTTGGAAATTTGAGTTTTTCTCCCTCAAAACAAGCAAACCTGACGAAGAAACACAAGCAATATACGGACATAGGATACTTGGAGAATAAGGATTAATCAACCTATATTCCGTCAGATTTGGTTTCGAATACCTGCACGGTGAGGTGTTGGTTTATACGTAAGCGTAAATCAGGAAGGTAGGGACCTACCGGTATGCTCTGTGATCCCTTCAGAAGTTCGTAGGTCTCTATCATATCATCCATCTTTTCTCCTGTTTGCTAGTGTTTTCAGTCCATTCTCAGTCGGTCCTCATAATCTACATTGCACAATCCTGACATCATCTTTAACTTTCTCCTTTGCAACCTCGTCACTATATTTGCATCACCTCGAATACCGGGAATCAGATCGCGCACAGTAGTCCAAGTGAGTTCTTATCAAGGGCTTGTAAAGAAGCAAAATGACTTATTCTTACAAGTCAATATTCGTTACAACACTGCAGTTATCCTCTGAGCAAACTTTGCTATGTGATTTTTGAACATCAACTTCTCAGTCGCCACAGTAGTCCAAGTAATTCTACCTATCAAAACTTCAAGATCCCTAGTCTGATCAGTTTCTACTTGAATGACCTCACCAGTGTGATTCCTTGATTGCGATCTCCCAAGTGCATGACGTATGAAAAACAACGGACCAAGAGCTTGTCATCCCTGTAGTACACTACTAGTCATCTTATTTCTTGCAGACTCCCCATACACCACTCCTTTATATCTGTCAGTGAGCCATCCTTTTTATCCATGCCAATAGTTTATAATCTAATCCCATATCCTCCAACTTATGCAACAATCTTGCATGGTATATCCGAATTCCCCTTGTCTAGTTCAACGGTAGAATGTGAGCAAGTTACTCAAACATCACTTTCCCCTTACTAATCTCGTGCTGTTCATTACAATGTGTAGATTCTTGTCATCCCATTTCTGTATGCGAGCTCTCATCTTTTACAACACTTTCACTACCATTCCAGAGATACTGATTGGTCGACAGTTAGATACTTCAATCTTTACACTACCCTTTTGTATAATGGAAAATATCACACATTCTTTCCACGCTGTGCTGAGACTCAAGTTGTGCCCAGGTCAAGAGTACAGCCAACACCCTCTAGTACCTCCTCCTAATACACCTGAGTCACATTCTCCGGTCTAGATGTAGCGGTGAGTTTCATTGAGCTTTTAGCAAAGGAGGAAACTCTTTAGCTGAAAAATCTTTAATGTATCTATCACCAGTATACCATTCTCGTTCAGTAGGATTATTCTTTTACAATCATTCTTTCTTTTACTTTCCACATTAACGTGGAATTCTTGTTGAGTTGTCCGTGGCATGAAGAGCCAGGTTCTTTTCCCATTCAGATTTGGCTTTACAATATTTGTTACTTTTCTGGCCATTTTGTAATTTTCATCACTGACGTCATCCTTAAACACAAAGTCTAAATCATCTTTTCTTCAGAATCTCTTGCTTAATAAGATTACACACGCACTTCACAACCTATTTATCCTTCGAACTAACTCTACAGACTCAATCCGATATTGCGCCATTTAAGTATTTTTTTTAAAGGCTTCCCATGCATTATTGGTACCAGAGAGAAAGAAAGAAAAAAAAAATAGCGTCCAGAGTCCTGATAGATTATCTGATTCAGTATCCTTCAAACTAGTTTGATTTAAAACTGCTAAATTATAACTCCATCCCGAAATCCTATGATCTCATAGAGTTTTGCTGTTGATGGCGGATTGCTTATGACTTTTCTCAATTCTGACAGCAGCTGAGAACGAAGGAAATGATCACCATCTTTAGGAAAAGCACGGTGAAGATTAAGAAGGGTAGAAGCTATTCCTAATAGTCGCCAGGAGCTCGTTTAAAAGAAAAACCAAAGACAGTCGACGCCAACCTAGAAGTCTAAGATAGTAACAATAACCAATGGCAAAAGGGAAGCATAGAGAGATTGCGGATTTGAAGTGCCTCCAAATATGTTTCGTACGGTCGTCGGAAGACCATAATACTGGCCCCATCCTGGCGACAGTTCTCGTGATAGCCGCTAAGTCGACATCAAGCAGACGGAAGCACCGAAGTCTGCTGTCCACAGACAGATGAGTGCTTTTAAGTATGATTCCCCAGTCATGTTCCGTACTTTTTACTACCTGCATATAGTTACTTTTCTTCTTTTTCGCCTTCCTGGACACACAAATTATTCAAAGAGCAAGGACTAAAAAAAAAAAAAAATTTTTTTTTTACATTGTAATATAAGATTAGAATTGAAGTGTATCAGTGTCAATATCAATATTCAAGCTTTCTAGCATTTAAAATTAATATAACAGATTATAAAATATTATTAATGGTGTATTGAAAAATTATCAAATAAAATATTATTAATAGGAGCATATGTCAATATCAATATTAATAGTCCTTATAAGGACTGGCTTAAAGGGGCGAAGCAAGAATGCTTTTCATATTCCCCGTTATCTGTAGCGGATAGTGTAGGGATAAGGTTATTGATCTATTATTAAAGCTCTGATCATGGCAGGAGGGTAACAGCAATAGCCGAGCCTCAGTTAGAACTTCACTGGCTACAACATTGCCATCTATTACCCTCCGAAGGTATTGGATTGAATGAATCAATCCGCCTCATAATCTTTCCCACGAAGCAATATCAATCAAAGTCCTTATATAGTCCTTATAAGGACTGGCTTAAAGGGGCGAAGCAAGAATGCTTTTCATATTCCCCGTTATCTGTAGAGGACAGTGTAGGGATAAGGTGTTATTGAGCTATTAAATTAAAGCCCTGATCATGGCAGGAGGGTAACAGCAATAGCCAAGCCTCAGTTAGAACTTCATTGGCTATGGCATTGCCATCTATTACCCTCCAAGGGTATGAGTAATCATCACCGCATCTCACGGTCGATTTCTCCTCAATTTCATCAATCAAAGCTTTACTGGCATTTAAAATTAATATAACAGATTATAAAATATTAATGGTGTATTGAAAAAGTATCAAATAAAATATTAATAAAATCCTTTTAAATTAAAAAAAAAATAGAATTATAATTTTTATTTTATAAATTCTAATTTATATTTATTAAATTTATGATTTTTTTAATATAAAATTGGAAGAGTGGATAGAAAAGAGATATTTGAATGTGGTCATTATAAAATAAGGTGAATGTAGCAGTAATTTGAATTAACAGGAAGAAACGAGATTATATAAATTTACTTCAGGAATATATATATATATATATATATATATATATATATATAAGATATGTAAATAGCAAGAGTTTGTAGCATTTGGTTGAATCAAGCTCTGCTGGAGGATACAATAATATAGGATTAAGGTGTTCTTTCCTTTTCTTTCTTTCTTTCTTTAAACTATCAGAGTTGAAAATATATCACTGCTGCAACTCTCCCTGAATTTAAACATTAAGGATTGAAGTGATAATTAAAACTTATTGGTGTACAGTTATTATACGTCATTTAATATTTTTGAATACATCCATCAACAGTTATGTATAAATGTACTCATGTAAAAATGCAATATTGAAAAAAATAATAATAAAAGAAAGTATCGAATATTTATTGAAAAATAAAAAAAAAGTTGATGATACAAATGGAATAGAGGGAAGAGCTAAACTGTGAAGTGGGAATATTCATAGACATTCGAATCTTTCAAAATCTATCAGTTTGGCTATAGGGATTTCTCGTGTCTGTGTGTTTATTTTTATTTTTTTCAACACTGAGTTACTCGGTTTCGGGTTGTAACGGTCTGTTTATTTTCTTTTGGGTGCTAAAAACAATTTCCAAGATATTTTGGTAAAAAAATATGGTAAAATGCAATATTGAAAAAATAATAATAAAAGAAAGTATCAAATATTTATTGAAAAATATTTGATACTTTAAAAAGAATTTGATAAAAAAATGTTGGTAAAAAATGGGATAATATGAATAATATTTAATATTATTCCAATATCCTAACAATATACAAATATTGAACCACAACACGTTTTATATATGGATTGGTGTATTGATTTATTGTTGTTGGTAGTGTATCATAAGTTAAAAAAAAAAAAGCGAAAAATGTTCATTGCGAACGACAATCTGCAATTTGAACCGATAAAACTTCAACGGTTTACTGTTCCGAAAAATATAAATACTATTATCAGTAAAATAAGTCAAACTTTGTTACTTAGCTACGTAAAAATGTCCATCATGTACTGGCAATGATTGTTGACCCAGATAGCGCCATCTACAGCCAACAAAAAAAAAAAAAAAAAAATCTAAGACTCATATTATTTTTATATGAAAAATATTCAAAACATTTTAACATCACTGATATTATTTTCTCTGTCTTTGACCTTCATTTATTTTTTACCCGAGTTTACTAACTCTTTGTTGTCAGCCGCCAATTCTCCGCCCCCCCCTCCCCCAATGCAGAGCGACTTCATTTGTAGCTAAATTCAGTAACATGGATCGGAAGGGACGATGATTTAATTATATGGAAAACTGCATCTCCGCTTCTTCCTCCAAGCTCTCTAGCATTGGTCACAAAGGCCTAAAATTGCCTTGACAGGCGACTAGCGTTGGTGACACTTGATTTCCGAAGCGCTGGGCACACTAAACTGCTCGAGCTCACTAAACCGGTTCATCACAGTCAGTCAGTTTGTCGCCAAATCCGGGAGACATCACCGCGTTCAAGTCTTCCGATCAAGGTCGGGGCCTTCCGGTTTTGTCAACCCCTCCCCCCTAGGAATGGTGGTGTCGTAGTAGGATATTCTACTCCCCACTCCTCCCCTCCCGTAGTACGCAGTGCACTCAACCGCGGCCTATTGCTACTGAGAAGCCTCCAAAGTATTATTTGCTCCCGTCTCATCCGAGCGACCACACAAACACCTTCACTCGGCTTTCGTCTGCGACCAACTTGCAGTTGCTTGGATTGCCAAAAGAGGCCGCGATTTGTGATAGTGATATCGACCAGCGTGTCGTCGTTCCCTTCCCCCACGCTTTTTTTTTTATATGGATTTTATTTTGTTTTTTTTATTCAAGGGTGGAGCATTGCCTGAATAACATAGAGTAGAAGCTGAAAAATAACAGGCAGTTTTTTTATTTTTTATTTTTTTTTATTACTCTCTAGTTTTTAGTTGATCGATGAAGAAATAGACAACAGTGAGCGAGATAGGAAATCACGAGTTTAGTTGCTATGGGATTGCACGCGAAGCTTAATCCGGGATTTTTTATTGGATTGTGGGTAACGAAACATTTAAGAGAAGCGATCTGTTTTCATAACTAGATAAAGAGGGTAGAATGAATTTTTTTTTTTTTGTAATTATTACAGTTACTTTTTACGATTTCTCGAATTTTAAACCTATTCAAATAGTTTGCAGTATGACTTTATTAATAAGTGTTTCAGAAAAAGCGTGTTAAATTGTTTAGATTTGACTTATTCACAGGGAAACGGGAAAATGAAAAAAAGAAAACCCAGAAAAAACCCAATTGCCTATCAGAGGATAGAAGAAAAGTATATATTTCTATATAGAAAGAGTTATCGTTCTGTATTAAATAAACATCAACTATATCAAATTAAATAAGAATAAACAAAATATTTTTTTCTCGAAAATATAAATGAGTGTATAAGAATACACCATTTATAAATTTAGATAAATGACTTATTTATAATACAAATTATTCGGGATATCATTTTATTAGAAGGGAAACGTCTGTTTTTCATTTTGAATCTTGGATTTTTATACAGGGTGTTCGGGATAAATTTGACAGTTTCGTAAGGTAAAAGAAAATCTTCTTTGTATCTATTAAATTTAATGAATTGACAAAAAAACATTACAGGCAGAGTTAATTACAATACTATCAACAAGATTTACTCAAAATAACCACCATTAGCATCGATCACAGCTTCAATTCTGCTTCGGAACCTCGAACAAGCTGATGCTACAGTCTCCCTGGGAAGGGCCGCAAAAACTGTTTTAATTTTATCCATTAACTGGGCTTTTGTATTACTGGAAGTGCGATTGGTGTCTTTTTCAACTGCGCCCCATACAAAATAATCCATGGGGTTAAGGTCTGGGGAGTTTGGAGGCCAAACATTTGGACTGGTGAAGTCGTAGAAATTTTCAGACAACCATTTTTGACTTTTCCCAGAGGTGTGGCAAGGGGCCGAATCCTGCTGCCATACATACGGCCTACCATTGCCTACCCTTGTTATCCAGGGCTTGACTACAGTTAGCAACTCCACGAACAAAGCCCGAATTCCAATGCCAGGGTTCTTCAACACCTGTTCCTGCAGATTTGCGAGGAATTCTGCTGTACGAACGCAATCAGATCGTCTGCTAGGGATCTTTCTTCTTGCTACATCCTCGTAGTCACCATTGCAAGTCTCTAGTTCATGCCTGATTGTTTTTACTGTATTCAGGGAGCATTGGGCAGCAGTCGTAATATCCTTATTTTGATGGCGGGCACGAATCATCATGATACAAGTTATTCTCTTCGATGATTCAGGTGGGTTCCAGCTATCCATCCTTTCTGACATCTTGTATATGAATGAAGAAGGGTCCAAACTTTTAAATGAAGAGAAGTGTGTGTTAATACATGTAACTTACGGAAAAATATAATTAATTATAAATATGTCAAATTTATCCCGAACACCCTGTATTTATATTTATATAATAATACTGCAACTAAGTACTATTTATTTGACGTGGAGTGAATAGTCTGAAAGTTTTGTTAATTGCTCTTTAACATTTTCGTTCTAAATATCTGAATTTTTATGGTGTGCACATCTCGAAAGAATTTCTTGATCCTTTTATATAAAATTTCATTCTCAAACTAAATACTAGGAACAAATCAACGAATTCAACCAACATAACACACTACTTGTTTATTTTTACGTTTCTTTTAAATATGACATCACCGATAACGGATAATAAAACATCACATGCTGTTTGGATCACCAACCTTACTATTCATCAAACGGCATCATCAGAGGATGCCATCTCACCCGCTTTGTTAACAAGAATGCACCTGTTTGAGCTCTCTTTCTTCCCCCCCCCCTTTCATTCTAGTTTACAGAGTGATAATACGGAAAACAGCGCAGTACTAGTGATAGAGGGAAGAGTAGGAAGTAACGACAAGTGTGACGACAGGAGCCCTGCAGTCCTGTTTATGTATCTGATTTACCTGCAGACCAGCTGGGTTAGCTTTACCTTACTCACGAACTAAAGCGGAAAAAAATCGATAAGGTACCCCCCCCACACACACACTGTTATTGTTTCTAGAAAGGATTGGCAAAGTGTGGACAGCATGCGGCACTAACCTACTTTACTTCGGGAATAAAGGGTTGATTGCAACCAAAACGTATACGTTGCATGCTTAATATGGTTCGATTCTTCGTATTATACTTTCTTCAATATAATTTACCAAATGTTTGTAAACTAAGTTTTGGATTAGGTATGCGGCTCATGGGAACTCTATTTGTGATATTAAAAGCGAATTATAGGGAATATGGTCTCCATATAAATAAATATTTTTGATTTTGACCAAGCGAACCACCTCCAAATTTGACCACATACACGAGATATACCAAAGCTGGTTAAGTACTGGAAATTAGTGACTAAAATCGTAATAAATATAAACAATTTGGATATATCATCCCTTTATGCCTGAGCGCACGCCCCCCCCCCCCTCACGCAGCTTTTCAAAACTAAATGCCACAAAAAGGATGATTAGTGTCCCTATTCCCGTTACCTCCTAATATGTTTATTAATGGCTTGTATTTTTGATCGGTTTGTATGTCTTCCGGGATTAAAAAACAACAACAAAAAAAACGCCATCTCTATATGAGAATGATTAACGTCATTTCAGCTTAAAAGCCATTATAAAGATCACTGACGTCTTTCAAGCAAAATTCGCAGGTCTTTCTAACAGTTCCGAGAAAGGCATCATGGACACCCACTTTACATAAGCATATTATTTTAATTATCTACATGTATATTGTTGGAATGGATAGCGCTTCGGATTTCCAACCAACAGGACATGGGTTCGCTTCTCGCTGCAGATATTAATGTTTGTGATTGTCTTTGGGTGGAAGATGAAATTCATTTCCACTGTGAAATCGCTACCCTGCTTACTGGAGGCCTGAAGCGGAAGTTCCATGTTTGGACTCTAAGAGCAGAGCTCACGTTTATTTACTCTATAGCACATCCATGATGCTGTGTATGCGTATCTACACACACACACACACACTATGTCGTGGGGTGCGTCATAGATCGTACAACACGTTTGCAACCTGTCTTGTGTGGAATTCACATAAAATCAGAGACGTAGCTAGGAGCGGAGGTTGCGGTCCGCTCTGGGCGACACTTTGAACCTTTTTTGAACTTTTGCAGTTAATTCTAAAATACAGTCTCGAGAACTCATTTCCAAATATTGTAACTGCGAATTTTCCTTACAATTGCTGTAAGTGCTGTTAGTTGTGAGAGGAGTTTTTCTAAATAAAATTGATTAAGAATTACCTACATTACTATGAAATAGACTTCGCCAATGACATCGACGATTTTGCTAACAGAAAAGCAAGAAAAATAACATTTTAGAATGTTGAAATTAAAATTTCACTTCAAAAATAAACGTAGTGTTTTAATTTATTTCCCTATACGTCGTTTTGTAGTATTTTGTAGTGTGTATTGGGAGGGGCGGCAAACTCAGGGACCTCCCCGAGCGGCAACATCTCTAGCTACACCACTGCATAAAATCCATAATATTAGTAATACATTAGCTATCCATGGTACTTGTATTTACATAAAAATATATAATAATACGCATTCAATATGTGCTTAGATATTATAATAAATAAGCTAAATCATTGAATGATCGACGTGTAACATTTAAAAGTAAATGTTCACTTTTATTGAACATTTTATTGACTATTATTTTAAGTAGGTGAATATTCGAGAACTGTGCCTTTATTATAGAGCACTTTAATTATTTCTTGCTCACATGCTAACTTGTTCGTCCACGCTCAAATTATGCTCTTAACAGGTCAAACGAATAAATAGCATTCTTACTGCCTTCGAAGAAAATATGCAAGAGCTTCTTCTTCTTCAGCTGCTGCCATTTCTATATGGGGGTCGCTGTTTCTGTTTCAGAACTACATCTTCTTCAGTGTCAACATTTTGATCACACACCAGATATTCAGTTTTTCTTCTATTAACTCTCAGTCCTCTTTCTGCTAATACTCTGTTCCATCTTATCAGCTTTTGTTCCACTTCCTCTCCTGTTTCGTGCACAGGACAACGTCTTCTGCATATAACATATCACACAAGGTGCTCTTTCTCTGACTTGCTCTGTCAAAGTATCTATATTACTACATTAAAGAGAAAAGGACTGAGTGCTGATCCTTGATATAAACCAACTGTTACTTCAAAACTCTCCGTGGAGATGGATGAAACCCTTGGAGGGTAATGGATGGTAATGCTGTAGCCAATGAAGTTCTGAGTATCGGCTATTGCTGTTTCCCTCCTGTCATGATCAGAGCTTTAATAGCTCAATAACACCTTATCCCTGCACTGTCCTCTACAGATAACGGGTAAGATGTAAAGCATTCTTGCTTCGCCCCTTTAAGCCAGTCCTTATAAGGACTATAAGAAAACTCAACTTTATTCCCAAACAGCTCTTAACTTGTGTGCTCATTTCTGTACATTTCCTGTGTCAATCTAACATATTTTTCTGGTACTTTCTTTTCTCTTAAATTCCTCCATATATCTTTTCTAGGTACTGTGTCATATGCCTTCTCTAGATCTATAAAAACGACATGTAGTGGCCTTTGTCTTGCCATACATTTTTCAATCATCTGCCTTAGAATAAATACTGCATCCATAGTTGCTCTTTGAGGCATAAAACCAAACTGTTCTTTTGCAATATTAACTTTTTCTCTCAGCCTGTAGAGAAAAGAATTTCTTCTTTTCTCTATAGAGCTCATGATCTTCATCCCTCTGAGAGGTATCCCAAACTTTCTTTGTATCGTTGCTTCTACATTTTCTTCCCACCACCAGCTTTTCTCTTATCTTTCCTGATGTTTCTCCCCGTATCTCCTTGCCAAATTTCTGATTGTATCTGCACTGTGTTGCCACCATTGCTGGACATCACTGAAATCTCTTTTTATCTCCTTAAGTACAATTTCTTTAAATCTGTTCTTCACTACTTCTTCCTTTAGTTTAAATCACTTTATCCTGTGTCCTTGTTATTTTCACTCTTTTGAGATGCAAGTCCATGCAAAGTATTTGATGTTATGTAGTCTCCAGGAATTACCCCACAGTTTTACACATTCTTAAAATCTATTCTTCTGCATATCGCATCATCGATTTGTTTAAAGTTAAACAACATACTCGTTCTTAAAAGAACTGGGCGATGGATTGAGTCCTTGACTCTTTATCCCGTCATCTGAATGAAGAAAATCTGTGTGGATGGAGTGTTATTGAGCTAAAAAGCTCTAGTCATGGCTGGATAACGGCAATAGCCGAGCCTCAGTTAAAACTTGATTGGCTACAGCATTGCCATTTGTTACCCGGGAAGTCCTAAAAAGGACTTTTTTTCTACCCAAAATCCAACATGCTCGTCCTTATAAGCACTGGCTTATAATCATAATCATGGCAGGAGGGTAATAGCAATAGCCGAGCATCAGTTAGAACTTCATTGGCTACAGCATTGCCATCCATTACCCTCCAAGGGTATTATTATTATTCACCACATCTCACTGTCGATTCTACCCTCCCCAACACATACTCGTGAACTTAAACTTAATTGGTTGATGGACTGAGTCCTTGACTCTTTATCCCTTCATCTGGATTTTAGATCTTGGGTGATGAGATTATTGTGGGTGACGAACAGTTGGTAATTTACCAACATGCTCGTCCAATGAACTGCAAAATTAAGTAATTACAATTGCTAAGAAATAAAAAGGTGTATGTAGTTAAAATCATATTTTAAATGTTATCATTTGTATAAATGTAAATATTAAGGTTATATTATAGAACTATTAATTATCGTCACGATTATTATCAGATCATTTAT
This sequence comes from Typopeltis vanoorti, assembly GCF_054136105.1. Taxonomy (NCBI): domain Eukaryota; kingdom Metazoa; phylum Arthropoda; class Arachnida; order Uropygi; family Thelyphonidae; genus Typopeltis; species Typopeltis vanoorti. Next base: position 58,664,039 of record NC_143562.1, read on the forward strand.
TTAAACCTAAGAATATGAAACAAACCACGCGATTATTTCATATTTTAATCCATTGCTATATAAAATTCAAACATGCCAGTCACATATCTTATGTCAGAGACTACTTCAAAGATCGATCACAACTTGTACATTGATGCGACTGTATTCGTGGGCTATGTTTGAAGAAGGAAGTCCACTCGGATCCCTATCTTGCACGGAACAGCCATGATCACGCAAAGAAAATTAAAAAGAAAAAAAAGAAAGAAAAATGACTAGTTTATCATTAGTAGCTGTTACTATCCCAACTTCGGTCACAAATGAGCGTTCCCATCCTTCATCCTTTCTTTCACCTTATTTGTTCTCGATTTTACACAACCCGACTGAAGAACACACCAAGTTTTTTTTTTTTTTTTTTTGTTATTTACGATTATTAAGATCTGCATTTGAAATTGAAAGCCTACATGATAGGATGTGAATTTACGTGTAAGCGTAGAATACAATTTTATCAGAAATACCTGTGCAAATATTGATTTTTTTCACATTGTGTTAGGATATTTCTTTAAAATTAATATTGGTTACATATTAAATATAATTTTTTAGAAGTTTATTTCATAAATTGCAAAATTTTTAATCATTTAAGTCAGATTTTTAAATACACCCTTTCTTTATTTACTTAAATTTTATAGATAATCTTGGAGATCCAAGTGACAACTATACGGATATATAGACCAAAATGGAGCGCGCTAATTACCGAATGATTATTAACTCGAATGAAATTGACAAGATGGCGTTAGTTAGCGTTTACGTGTATTTAGTATTAGTCTCGCGTTTTTAATTAGTGGGATTTTGTTAGGACTTCCGAATGATGTATTTAAAGGTAAACTTTCTTCGTTTTGGATATTTTTGTGATTACACATTGCTTAGCTGGTAGACTCTAGCGTTAGTCTAAGGGATTGTAAATAGACCCTCCTAGGTCGTCAGGAATAAGACATCGGAATATTCCTTCATTGTACACAAGGATGGAGAATGTAAAAGATATCAAGGATGCCATTCAACATTTAAACAAAGATATATCACTTGACATTCTCAAATTCATTCTAAAGAAATTTGAAATGGAATATCCTGGTTGCTTGACTCTCTTCACTCAAGTAAATGACACCGAAGACGATGATGTGGACACCGAAGGGGACTTTATACCTGTTCCACCTACAAAGACTCCCCGACAGTTCGACTGTTCACAGGAGGAACAATCTAATAAAAGACGCAGAACATCGGAAGATGGAATGGAAGAGGATGTAACAACTCTCCAAAATCAGGTCACCCAAGATAGAAAAGAAAAGGTCTCTCCAGTTATCCTTCGAGATAAAGATAAATGGACCCCAGTCTCAAGATCCCTAGGGGAACAAAATATCAATTTCTCCTGGGCAAGAAATACTGACGAGGGTGTAAAGATTCATCCTACCACTGTCACAGATTATCGCATGATGATGAAAATGCTGGACAACTCTAAATTGTCCTTCCACACCTTTGCGCTAGCAAGCGAGAAGAGCCTAAAAGTGGTTCTAAGAGGGGTGGCTGAGGGCATTACAACTGATGAGATCATAGCTGACCTCATTAGTAGGATTCTGAGATCAGATAAAAGACCAATGCCACTCGTGTTGGTCGAAATCTCCAATACACAAAAAAGAATCTATGAAGTTACGGACATTTGTAAGCTTAAAATTACAACCGAACCTCTAAGGAAGAAGGCATCGGCAGGGCAGTGCCACAGATGCCAGAGGTTCGGGCACGCCCAAAAACTGTGCAGAGCTGCCTACAGATGTCTAAAATGCGGTGAGGGTCACCAAACTAACTCCTGCACCAAGCCCAGATCCACACCTACCTGTAGAGGACTAACTGTAGAGGACCACATTCCGCTAATTACAAGATGCCTTTTCCATCCAAAAAACCATGGATCAACAAGAACGAACCACGCTCCTCCAAGCAATGACAAACAACCAAGCAGGTCTCCCTCCAGATCATAATACATCACATTCGGCCGCACAGGAAGGCACTCGACCTTCGTCCATTTGTCAAAATCATATGCGGAAGCGGTAAGAACTCAGACTCCTTCATCGCAAGAGCAAACAAGCTCTAAACTCACATAGCTTTAACCTCTTCATTTGCAACAATGCTGCACGAATTCAGCAAAGGAAGCACCTCACCATCTTTTAGATTTTATCTAGAAACCCAATCCATATTAACTATAATGTTTAAAAAATTTAAACCGAATTCCCTCATAATAACAGCACGGAATGTCAATGGCTTAACAAATAAAATTATCGAGCTGCAAGAATTCGCAAAGAGATCCAGACATAATCTTGATCAGTGAATCCCACCTCAGACCATCAAACAACCCAAAACTAAGAGGTTATATTTTATATAGGACAGATAGACTTAACTCTAGTGGAGGCAGCACAGCTATTTTTATTAAAAATTATTTGAGCCACAACTCGTTGACCAGCCCCCAAACTCTAAACCTTGAAGTGACAGGTGTAGAGGTGCACACTAATAACGCAGGCAAACTCAAAATCTACGCAGCGTACAATCCTCCCAACATTCCACTATTGACAGCAGACTTAGACTCCATCCTCGGCTCCACGGATTCCATAATTATAGCAGGAGAACGGCTTGGTTCAGTTCATCAATGAACTCCAAAGGTCGTACCTTATTCAACTACACGTGACTCAACTCATCAATAGTAGCTGGACCCACTGAGCCCACCCACTACAGCCCATCAGGAAGTTCTGATGTATTATACATAGTTATCCTCAGAAACATCAAATATCAATACCAGCTGGAGACATTAGAAGAGCTTAACTCAGATCATGATCCCATCCTGCTCAGGCTAGGACTTCAAGATCAGCTCTCTCATTCTTTCTTATCATGGGACAAGCTCTCTAAGGCTCTTCCAGTTCACATCGGTCCACCCCTGTCATTCGTAAAAAAGAAGACATAGACCAAGGCTGTAAGCAATTTAACTAGGCAAATCAACACAGCAATAGCATCAGTCACTCAAACCACTGTCTTCCACGCTTCCAACTGCATCCCAGAAGAGATAATGGACCTGATTAGGGCCAAAAATAAAGCCAGAAAGTGATATCACAACACTAGAGCCCCGCAGGACAAAACAACCTGAACAGACAGGTTCGAGAAGCCCTCCAGATACACAGAAATTCCAAATGGGAATCCAAACTCATGGAAATCAACCCAGAAGGTAACTCCATGTGGAAATTTGTAAAATCTCTTCGTACCAAAAGACAACCCCCTTTGGAGACCAATCTTGGAATTGTACACTCAGATGAAGAAAAAGTAGAAGCCCTAATTGACAGTCTGGAAAATCAATGCAACCCATCTTACATAAACTTAAATATCAATCTCATTTACAAATCTCATTTACAAAGTTCATCGTAAAGTTAGAAACGCACTAAGACAGCCTAAGGATGATTCAGAAACCATCACCCCCACATCTCCAAAAGAAATAAATATTTCCCATCTGAAGAATAAAAAGGCTCCCTGCCCTGACGGCATTACCAATAGAATAATAAAGCTACTCCCATGGAAAGACATTATTCATCTAGTTAATATTACCAATTCCATTTTAAGATTCCAGTACTTTCCCACGGATTGGAAAATCGCTGACATTTTAGCTCTGAAAAAGCCTGGTAATAACCCACAACTTCCCCAAAGCTACAGGCTCATCAGTCTTCTTTCCTGTCTTGGCAAAGTAATAGAAAAGGTCATCCCATCAAGATTACAATCAGCAGTGGACAAACAGAAAATAATCCCAAATGAGCAATTTGGGTTTCGCAAAGCTCACAGCACAGTGCAGCAAATTCACTGACTAACAGAACATATCACCCATGGTTTTAACTGGCACCTTCACACTGCTGCTGTATTTTTAGATGTTGCCAAGGCCTTTGATAAGGTCTGGCATCAAGGCCTTATCCTCAAACTAATTGAAAACAATATCCCAATTAAACTAGTGAAACTCATATATTCATATCTTAATGAAAGATACATGCAAGTAAAACTCAACGGAATTGTGTCATCAAGGCGCAAAATTCTGGCGGGAGTACCTCAGGGTTCTCTTCTGGCCTCAATACTTTTCACAACTTACATGGCAGATATTCCTCTCAACTCAAGAACAACTACTGTGGCCCTTTATGCCAACGACACCGCTATTCTAGTTAGATCGCTCAGCCCTCGCCTAGCAATCACTAGACTCCAAGGAAGTATCAATGAGCTAGCAAACTGGTTCACCAACTGGAGGATTCAAGTGAACCCCTTCAAAAGCTCAGCCATGCTGTTTTCTAGCAGAAAGGTCTGCAATAAAGAAGACATCCTGCTCTCTGGTCATAAGATTCCATGGCAATCAGAGACTAAATATCTTGGGGTATTAATGGATAAGAAACTCATTTTTAAGAAGCACATCAATCTCATTGGCTCCAAATTTTCCAAAGTAATAGCACAACTTTACCCATTGATCAACCGCAAGAGCAAATTGAATCTACACAATAAATTGCTACTTTACCGGATGGTAATACGTCCAGTCATAACCCACGCCTCACCAGCATGGAGTCACACTTCAAGATCAAACATTTCAAAATTGCAGACAATCCAAAATAAATGCCTTAGGATGATCCTGGATGCACCGTGGATCATCAGAAATTCACAGATTCACCGAGAAACCGGCACTCCATACATCTCCTCCCTTCTTCGTGATCTTGCACAAAAATTCTTCGTGAAGTCAAATTCACATTCAAACCCACTAATCGTGCAAGCTGTCAATTACAATGAAACTGATTACTACAAACACAAAAGACCGAAGGCTATTCTTCTCTCAACTGATCATAGCTAACACAACTTCCCCCAGAGGGCGAGCTTAATTGCTCACAAATCTCCCATTCCCAAACAACTCTCATTACAGATAAAGGGGAATATGAAAAGCACTTGTGCTTCACCCATCCTGTCAGTAACGTTAATGGTAATGGCAACAACTATACGGATAATTTGGGTAATAAATAATCCTTAAATATATTTGCTTATTCCTTATGAAAATAGTTTTTAAGATAAAGTTCTTCAATAAAATCTAATTTCTAGGTACAAACTAGCTTCTATTTTGTAATTAAAACTGAGCAATCAATTTACAGTATGCCGAAATGCATATTTATGTAGATATATAGTTTTTTCTGCTGTGCTGTGAAGTTTTTTAACTCCGAATTCGTTATGCTACAGTTGAGATAAAAGTTTTCAAATAGCTGCCACAGAACCAGTAAAATAATCTTGCACTTTCTGTTTTGTAGTATATATAGTAATGGTCGATACAAAAAAAGCCTATAAATAACAGTGCTAATCCATTTAATTCACATATCATGTCTTACTACAGAACTCTACCACTTGTTACCATGGTGATAGTCAACAAGACGATCACGTGAACAAGTTTTAAGTACGCTTATTGAACAATTTTGCTAAGCTCCTATCATAATTTACCTGTTCAAATACTACAGCCGTAATGTAGCCGCTGAAATCCATTAATGTGTTAACTTTACATGTTTTTATAAAAATTAAATGTTTAATTTACAATATTTTGCATTTGGCACACCTCTCAGTTTTTTGTATCTGATTTTAATGTCAGATGACAGGTTGCGGTTACTGCAGATAGTTGTCATTGTTATGTTATGTGACGTCATTGGAATGCGTGAAGTTGACTGCTTCAGTTTGTAGTTTCCTAAAAAAAAAAAGAGAGGCTTTTTTGTTTAAACTATTAAGAAATGTATATATTACATAATTAATTGTAGAATGTGAATTATTTATTACAATGGCGAGGATTTATTTTTATTCTATTTGAAACATCATTTATATATTTTTATAGTTTGGAAATAGAGTACAAGATTCACTAATTTAAAATATTTTTGGAATATTTCATTTAATAAAAATTAAATTGCACCTTTCTACCAGTTAAAGGATTTTAAAACCGTTACTACTTGCGCTATGAGTAATATAACTACGTTTATAGCTTTTGCCACTTTTCTCAACGTATAGTTGGGAGACCATTCAAAAAATATTAGTTTATCAGACTTTCTGAAGGTTTAGGATTACGAAGACATTACGGCTAGATGAGAAAAGAGTAAATCACCAACAATGATTCCTGTTTACTTCCTTTTTTGTAATGGAAGCTGGTAGATATTGCGTATTTCTAGAAAAAAAAAAAAACATACACATAATACATTTAAATCTCTAAATTTCGTATCTAAGAATTTTACTTGACAATTATATATAGAAAGTAATATTGAAGTTATTTTGAGTAATATTTTTAAATGATTCAAATTTTTAAAATCTCATTCTAGCTCTTCTTTCTCTTTGGTGTGAGGATTTGGGGCGTTTGCTACTTCTCCGTCATCAAAAGGCTAGGAACGGAGATCCCAACTCGAAGCAACCCCTTCCCAACATGCATCAACCAATGCAGAAAGCTCTTCCGCCAGTACCGCAAAGGTAAAAAAAATAAAAATATTTGAACTGTTTTATTATTCATATTTTTGTAATAAATGATTCTAGTGATAGCCACAAGAGGGCAGCACTAATAGCATGAATAACTTGAGCATATGTTTGGAAATTTTGTTTTAAAACAAAACGGATGCAACGAAACCTTATTTTTCTTTCTTTTCTTTAATAATACGCATCTTTTTTGTTCATTTTCTCATCTTACTTCCTTTCAATTCTCTTAATAACCTTTGGTTTGCTCTCTGATTCTTCTCTCTTTTTACTCATTTTTCTGTCGTTCTCACCGTTTTCTCTTACTTTTTTTTAGCAGTTTATCCTCGCTTCTCCCAGTTCTTTCCTTTTAGTCTTGTCTGATTTATCCAAGTAATCCATGTATCTTATCTATCACCGAGGAGAAACTGTTAGTGTTGGAAGATATGTCGAGTTCTAGATGGAGTCAGCACGATTGATCACTACGGTTCTGAAATATTCGCTCTCGTCCTAGTGCTGCCATCTATTGTTCATAAGAAACGTCTTCAAGATATGAAATTTCATTTTCGCTAGTTGTACGTGTTTGTTAATAGCCTATCTTTCAACACCTTAAAAAGTTAAAAATATTAGTAATTTAGGTTGCAATATTTTATAAACATGGGCATATTTGGGGATCCTCCATTTTTAGCCTTGGGGGAGTTCGCTTTCGGCTGTATTTTTCATTTCTAAATTTTGAAACAGATCCTTAGCTTATATTCCTACTGAGAGATGTCTTGAGCTAAACTTTCTAAATTCATCTCAAGTTACTCTTTCCTTTCCACTTTCTAATAGGGCCGTGGGGGAATTGATATGGACGTCTCAAAACATCGAATGTTATCAAAAAGACTTACTGCCACTTTCTCTGCGGGGTTGTCCTCAATTTTACTATTCAGTGATATTTAAAATAATGTGAAACCGCTGGAAATATATTTTTTTATCCAAATCAAGATTTAACAAACCTTTACATCCCGAAGCTAGTTTTTACGAAACCAAAAGTTTAATAAATACTAAAACTTCGTTGAAATATATATATGTTATAATATTTTAATAAAATTACTTCAGTTTGGCTAAAATTCGAAATAAAATTTAATAATATTAAATACACCTTTTTCTTTTTTTGATAATCTTAATACAAATTTTTAGTGTCAAGTTTTCGCTTTCAATGAGTAAATATTTAGTATCAAATGTTATGTTATGGTATATAAAATCGCTGAAATTAATATGTAATAATAATAAAAGAAATGTAATTTTTTGAGGTGATAATGACCATATATATATATGATTATTATTAAATTTGTGAGTTTTGCGAAATAATGGAGAAGAATAGCGAATCGTTATCATTCGTTGAAGAAAAAGTAATTATAAAATGGAATATAATATAGATCCAATCATAAACCATATTTTATAGCAAATGTAGAAAGAAACTTAAATAAAGATTTGAAAATTTCCTAAGGTTTGTTTTCTATGTTTGACTATAAAATATAGTTAGATCCATAATATTCTCCATTTCTATATCTTATTTGTTTCAAATTAAAGTCTTGGATTTATATTTTAGTAATGCATTTATTAATGTGTCTGCGACATATAACGCATTAAGTGAATTTGCAACAAGGCTTTCCTGGCATTCTAAGCCAAGAACGAAGAATAAAAGTTGTCGTCCATTATCAAGTGTTTCACAATTTCGGTTGTCGCGCGGACTCGTTGTGCAGTGTGATATTCTGGGAAGGTAACTCTTATCTATGTCACAATGGTTGTGTGCACACCAAGGCCGAATGCTACGAACCGTTTCCCATTGCCTCTTCCTCCCTCTTCTCCCTTACTCTAAGCTTCTCAACCCCCCCCCCCCCTCTAGCCGCCCTAACCCAGCGCGGACCGATTATCGGTAGGCCGCGAGATTTGGCACGCCAACAGCTACCTGTCGGCCTCGTTTTACCCGCCCGGGCCGAGACCTCGAGGCAAGTCGACCTCTCTCGCGCGCGCGCGCTGCCATATTTTCGTCTCGTGTCGCCTGCGGGATATCAACGTCACCGACACATCTCTCGGCACATTCGGCAGTCACGCAAGACAACCCTTTCTGTGCCCTGGTGACCGGCGATGAGTCTAACATACAGAGACAAGGTGGCGTCTTGTTATGCTGACCGCCAGAGGTCGCAGGAAAACAATGTTAAGTGTCGCTAGTTTTAGTTTTACGTATTTCATGCCTGCCATGTGACGTAGATTAGCACGGCACTTACGTAGAACTCCAGGAGTATAACGATATTATGGAACTGTTGGCAATACCTGTATAGATGACATGGCCCAGAGCTTGTGTATGTAACCTGCATGCTGATTTCGAAAGGTAAGTGTTGTCTTAGATGCGTGTTCCTTTTGCTCTGTTTCATTTTTTTCCCCCATTACATTACGAGCTTAATCATTTTGTACCTTCCCCCCTCATCCCCCATGTTTATAAATGTGCATTTGAACTGTAGTTAAAAAGGGAGTTTTATTTTTTTTATTACTTTTATATTTTCAAAAATAAACAAAAGACGAGCTGCTACGAGTTTGAAATTATTTATTTATTTTTCCTTTATTTTCTAAATGATTTATTTTTTTTGGAAAAATCAGCTAATACAGAAAGGAATGTTCATTATGATCTGCGATTAATACGTAAGATGGCAACTACATATTTTACAGGTTAAAGTGGGCAATTTTAACTTCTTTCCAACTCTTTTAACAAAATATGAAGGAGATATTTTTCTCTTTGGTAACCTTAGTTTATCAGCTAATCTCCACTGAGATGAATTCTTTTACATAATTGAGGTATTTTAATAAGAAATTGTTTTCTTTTCATTTTTTTCCCAAGTGACAAGAAATTAGTTTTCTATTGTTTTTAATACCGCGACATTTTCTAGCAGTAGATTCTTAATTTCTTTTCATATTGACATACCAACGTTTCAAAATCTTTTGCTTGTCAAATCTTTACCTTATTCGAATTATTAGCCTTGTTTTTTATTTTTAATCCAATCACTTTCATTTCATTGTCGTTTTCCTTGTTGTGAAATGTCAAAATACAAAAATGCTTCGATTGAAAACAATCTGTCAAGGTCATTGACTGCAGCGCCCTCTTCCCACCTTAAAATTGGATAATTTATAATAAATTCTAAAAAAAATTATATAATTACCGTCATTATTTTTTTGTTGCGTTTACTCATGTTTACATACCTTTTAGTTCATACCCACATAAACAAGGTGGCGCTAGCTACCTCAACAGTTTATCCTTGAAGAATTACAGAAAAGTTGAAGGTCGTTTTACAATCAAACCAAAGACCGATTGTGGATAAAAAAAAAAAAATCTTAAACTGGATGATCTCTAAAATTTTTAACCAAATACTGTCATATTTCAACTATTTAACTGCGAAAATCACGATAGTTTATAAAACTTTTTTTTGCATACTTTTGAGATAAAAACCTCAAATACTTTTGCCATCTACTTAGCATTGATTACGATTTGAAACAGCTGGACATTACACGTGCGTCCAATCATAACCACGGATGATTTCAACATGAGCAAGCATGGAAAGAAGGTCATAAGGTCAGTGTAGTTGGTAAACGAAGAGCAATATTTAGCGCATTACGTGAGACTGACACATTTATGAATAAGGAAAAGACTGTACTTTTCAAATGCCAGTTTATGATTATAAATAAGTTTGGAATTTTTTTTTAATATATCCACCTCATTAAATTTTCTTCGAATTGGAGATTGTTTGGTTTATAAAGACTTGATATCGTCGATATTAAATCCTCTAAGGAGAGTTAATAGAATTCCGTAGAATTTTTATTATTTGAATGAAAAATATCGGATTCTGTTTATATATATATATATATATATATATATATATATTTTTTTTTTTTTTTTTTTTTCGAATTGGGAGATTCGGAGCTCATAAAGATTCTGATGTTTATTAATAAAGGATTAAATAACTAATAATTTTGTTACAAATTAATGTATGGTTTAATGTAGGGATCTGAAATGACTTGAACAATTGCATAGCTCGTGCAACGTCCATTATAAGTTGACCACTTTTCGTTAGTGAGATTACCGTAAAAAATAAATTATTTATCCCCCTTAAAATCATTTAAATTTAAAGGATAGATTAGATTTGAATAGGAAACAAATAAAAACTTAAAAATACAGTATTAGCATTTGATAAAAAGTCTTTCTCAAAGACAACCTTAAAATATTCGGAATGTATTTGCTTATCTTCCAGTTTCTTGTTTATTGGTTTACGATTATGTAGACGGTTTATAATCCGATTCCGCACTTGGGATTACCCATCAAATAGCGTATAATTTAAAATCAGAACTACGTCACATCCGTCTAATGCTATCAAACAGCATTTTACACTGAACGCAAGCGAGTTGATTTGAAACGTCAACTGGCAAGTTTGACGCGATGAAAAACCTAAGTGAGAAATGTACCTGAAGATGAACCTGATGAACTTATTACCATTAATTTGACGGGACGGTATAGTAATTATCGTAACATAGCAAAGATTGTTTCACGGTTCGTTACTATCTTTAGAATGTGCTAACAAGCACTAGAATTGTTACGTACGGAAGTGGGATAAGATCGATGATTGAGGTTGTTACACGATAATACAATCATCATATCAATCCACAGAACTGAATGTAATTTATTTGGAATCGTATCAGGGATTGGCCATGGTTGTAGTCTTTTAAAATTAGACTGGAAAGGGGAATTTTTTTTTTTTTTTTTTCAAAGAGGTCTGTTCAAATACTTTTGGAAAGTAGTGTATAATCTTTTCAATATCCTGGACTCAAAAATATACTCGCAAGTGGCGAAGTTATTCTGAAATAACTTCGACCCTTTGCTTATGCTTTATGAATTGTACATAGTACGGTATTTGGCGTATCGACGAGTCAGTCGTTCGTCTATTTTTAATTGTTACTGTGTTATTAAAAAAATGGTGTTCAATGTATTATTATTATTTTTAAATATTTAAATCAAGCTTAAATAGATGGGACGTGCAAATCTAGCCACAGTTAACTACTTAATAATGAGGTGTAAATAATATCGATAATTTATAGTACTGGTTTTTTAGAGGAAGCTGGTTTTCATTTCGAAATAGCAAGGTCACTTCAAACATAAGCGGTAATTCCTATTGCGTTCTTTCCAAGAAGCAATTTCTCCCTACATTTGGTTTATGTAACAGATGCTGCGTGAGTAGAAGTACGTCATTTCTACTGCATAATCTATACACTAATTATCCACTTGCAAAAAAAAAAAAAAAAAAAAAATTATTATTATTATTGTTTTGTAAAACTGTGTTATGGAAAGTATTAGTCACTGCAGCGATTCACTGCTGAATAAAAAAATTTAAAAAAATTAATGGAACCGGAAGTGCATATTGAAACATACAGTAAATGAATATCTGTTGATTAATTTTGTTCCAGACGCCAATGGAAAAAATGCGAAATTCAGAAAGAGCCCGAAGAACTGATGTAAGATTTTAGAGTATAATTTCTTATTTTTTTTCCTTTCTATATCTATTTTTAATCAAGGAGGATAATCTGTATTTTTTTGCACAAAAACAAGCAGACAAACTTTATTTTTAAGACATCTCTTTGGGTGTATTCTTAATTAAATTTATTTACGTTTATCAAGCTGAAACCTGTTCAGGCTGTTTTTTTTTTTCAAAATAAAGGATTTAGCGAATGTACTCGATTTTAACTTCAGACAGAAACTAAGGTATTCTGAGTCTTTCTCATCCTTGGAGACATTTGCAGCCAAATCGGAAACGCTTGTCAAGTGAAAAAAATATTAAAACACGGTTCCCCAAAGAGAATCATTCTTTCTTGTGGTGGCCCTCTGCACGGTTCGTGGCAAAGGTGGGACAAGTTAGGGTCTATCGTAGCTTTGGTTGTTGTCCAGAGCGATTTTGATGACATGAATGTAGGTTAACAATTGGGTTAACATGGTTTAGGATTTTATGTATGGACTTAAAATGATCGTATTTTCCGTCCCCTGGAAGTATTCCCTTGCGACTTGATAAGTCGTATGTCACCAGATCTATGAAAGTAAGATTACTGTGTAACCTTATGACAGTTTTGACTAGAAATTCTTGCATGAGTCAAGTTAGAGTGTTGCGTGTTCAAATGTTGTGTCAAAATGCTTTGGACCCGATCCAAACGAGATCCCGAAGATTAATTTATTCGCACATCTCTGTGAAAGATTTTTTTTTTTCTTCAGTATAAGCATAATTTAGTACGCATGTGCTGCCCGGAAGTCTGTTTTTAATTTTTATTTATATCGCGCATGTAATCTTTTTTTTTCCCCTTTTTTATATTATAAGTGGAAATGCAACTAGAGAATTCCAGCATCCTAAATAACAGTCTTTATTATTTAGGATGCCGAAAAAAAAAAAAAACGAATTTGTTTCACCACATAAAAGAGTGAGGGATGCTGGATTTATTTCTGTAAGCAACACACTGACGGCAGTAAGGGAGGTCATACAGGACGTGGGGTAAAAAGAATGGCCAGACAGGAAGAATGGACGGGATAAAGGAACTAGTGAAACCGGAAATCTTTCCCCCGAAATAAACTACCCATTAAAAATATAAAGCAAAGGCACGTAATGCAGTGAGTATGAGAGCAAGATTAATTGTCTTACACAGTAAAACTGCTGGGTGGATTAATTAATCAGTAGAACTCCAGAAAAGTGTGTATCTCGTGTTGAATTGACGCTTTGTTCGTTCATAATGATTATTATAGCTTTAATTTCTGTTATGTGATAACCCTACTGAAGTTTTCATTGTATTAATGGTTTTAGGTATTCCTATCGTATTCAAAAATGCATCTTTACTGCTTCATTTCCTGTCCATATATTCAACATTTCGTTATGGTGAACATCATTTCCGGTTTTCCTCCATAATTATAATTTTAACTCGTTAAATCTACTCGATGGGAAACAAAAAGTTCCCATTTTGATCTCTTTTAATCGAAAACTGTGAATACTTCGTGAAGCAAATGTAGAGAACAAATTTTTAAATCACTTCAGGGGTCCGATAAGTAGGGGTTGTTGTGGTCTCACACCTGGTGATGGGCTTCATATGCAGACTAAAGATATCCATACCTATGCTGGAGGATTCGAACCCACAGCGTCTTCGATAGAGAGCTTTAAACCTTTGTAAAGAAATTATCATTTTAAACTGACTTTAACATATTCAAAATTGCATTTATTTCTTCATTTGTTACTCAATTTCAACTTTTATTCCAGTTACGCTTCCGCCATCCTATTATATATTTAAACCTATCAAATATAAACAAACCAATTTTATCTTAATATATTATAAAAGATTGTGTAGTATAATCTGCTTCTCGTGTTTACATTATGTGTGCAATTATCAAAATGGTGAACATATTACTGAAATAAAGAGCCAAAAGACTTCACCATATTATTGTGAATGCTGAACATACTATTGGAAGAAAAGAATGTCTCTTCTTTGTTAGTAAATCTGAGAAAAATTCGAACGAGTGTGGATGGTTCACAAACTTCTTTTTTTGACAGAGGGTCGTAAGTGATCTTTACAAGAATCGAAGTGTTGACTTCGATTTTGCGACTTCTTAAATGCAAAAGGCATCAAAGAGCTCTTTCGATGACCTATGACAAAACTTTGCTTCAATGGACTTGATTTTTCTTTCTTTCAAACATCATTGCTCTTTGATAAGAGAATTTAACGCTACACTTGAAAGGAGTTAAAGTGGAAAATTTGTTAGGGAAAAAAAAAAAATCAGATTTGCGAAATCAAAAACGTATTTCTACTTCCCAACACTTCTAATGTCTCATTCGCTTAAAATTATCGCTAATAAAAACATTATTCCTAACCATGATTATTAATGAAATATTTGGAGGAAAATTTCTTAGCTGGTTAATTGTCGCTTAAGTAATTGCAACATATAAACCTTAAGAAGGCACACGGAAGCGATGGTATGACCTTTAAACTCCAGAAACGTTTTTTAAATTTATAAACCAATTCTATTTTAATTTAAAATATTTTGCGATCCCCCCACATTCACATTGATGTTACAGACTTTATTTTGTATTTATAAACCATTGCATTGGCGAGCACAAATCACTAAACGATTCTCGTATTATATTATATTTTTAAACTTGTGGAGTATTTTGTTGGAGTAAATTGGTCTTGAACGTAAAACGTAGTGGACACCATAAATTGTCCTTGATAAGTTAGTTTGCCATGCCACCTGGCAGACAAAAGCACAACCTACTGTTGCCATGGAAATGCAGGAGCATAACGTCACATTCATCATACGATGTTAGTATCAACCAAAACCACTTGATTATATAGAGAAAACAGATTTTACAGCTACTTAAAATTATTTATTACAAAATATATTACATATACATTTATATAATATACATATGTATATATATTACATGTAATATATATGTTAATATGTATACATATATATTTATTACAATAATTATAAAATTATTTATCACTAAGAAGTATATCGCGTTACGTTCCATGTTTCTATGACAACAGTAGTTTCTGCTGTATATTCGCGTGGTCAGAGCTTTAATTGCTAGATATTATTATGATGTTGGATGTGCATATAGGTTCTGGCATAATTTAAATTTTTTGTAAGCGCGCTGTTGTTCTTCAGTTTATTATTCTCTTTTTGTTTTTATTATTATTATTATGTAGCTTATATTTACTAACGCGTGTCAGGTATAAACCATTCAAGTATGTTTGTAGTTTTGTATATTTTTTGCAGTAGTAACCGGATTGTATCTTCCTTAATAATAATAATAATTATTATTAAGGCTTAGTTCAAGAACGCACAATCCTGCTTTCCCCCCCATTACTAATACCTACTTTAATTTATTTAAAAAAAAAAACATAGGTTACACTGAAGGTCATTGGCTCAGACGTGTGCAATTCTCCGTAGCAGTTTTCACTGGCGGGGGTTGGGGGAATCGTCGGCTAGCATTGTGAACGGAAAATCCCACAAACTGCGGGTACAGCGCTGTTAAACACGCCCACCCTAAGCGCCTCAAGTAGATGGTCTGAAAGACAGATAAAACCTCCCCTGTTCGTTTTACCACCAAAAAATGTTTAAACAGGTCTCGAACATACAGACCGCTTGTAAAGCAATTCATTGCTTAATAGTAAACGTTTTTGCATTGGTGAAAGGCAGATAAATAACCCCTCATTTTAACCTTATGGCAAATCAAGAACGCTAATCCTTTACAAACGGAGTTAAGCCCATTTTACACACGATGAAGTGAGACGAGATTACGTTACTGGTATGGCAACTGCATGATCGATATCTTAATAAAATTGAAAGCAGACCACGCGCGAGAAAGGACAAAAAAAAAAAAAAAAAAAAATCATTGTTCCCAATATAGAAACACGGGGTAAAATTGCACAACTTAGTGTTGCTCTAATATCGTTAAACAAGATTACAATTCAACAACTACATTATATTACAAATATCAAAGCCTAATATAATATAAACCTGGAAAGAGAGAATAAAATAATATCATTTACAACATTTCTTTTTTATAAGGTGTTAGAATCAAGGCCGACAAGGGGAATTCAGAGCCAGGTAGAAAAAATTTTCGGTCCCCATCACGGGCTGACTAGCTAATAACGATATGACGGAGAAAGACAAAAAAGTTTGCAACGTAATTGGGCCCCTAGCTCCCTTCCGGACCCCTGATAATTTTTAACAGCTTCCTCTTTTGGCTCTAGTTACAACCCCTCTGTATTCAGATAGATTTAAAAGTTGAAGATAAAAACAATGTATTATTTCTTATAACGTCTTCTAAGAGCCATAAAATGGGTTTATGTCTGTGAAATGCATGTGACTTTTGGACGACACAATATGTAATTTTTTTGGTAGAAAAGATCTAAATTCGAATCCGGTCTAGGACTTGAGGAAGCTTTATAAGGATTTTTTTCAGTTAAATTGGATTAATAAGTCTTGAGACGGCAGACTTTTCCTCCTAGAAAGTGGGGACAGAACCAGTTAGAAAAGCCATTTAGCAGACATATCAGTGTTAATTGCAATTGGTTGGAATTATGACGTAAGTAGTCGTCACCAACCAATCTCATTAAATCAACCAAAAGCACTCTTTTTGCAGTTATTTTTCAAATTATTCGCTGTATATTTTGTTTCACATGCAATAATCGTCTGTTTTTTTCACGGCCTACTCTCGTCCTCAAATGTAAAACGATTCGATAACGATTATAATTGGAATTGATGTTTACGTAATTTGTGATCAAATTATTAAGCAACAGACTTGCGCAATCAATTTTTGACAATTGACATTTATGACTTAAGGGGTGAAGCGAAAAGCTTTTCATATTCCCCTTTGTCTGTTACGGTCACAGTGAGGGAAAATATTATGAGCAGTTTGCTCGCCCAGAATGGGCTGAAGGAAGTTAAAATGGTCTTTTGTGTTTGAATGTATCCGTAGGCTCATAGGCTACAGCTTGCTGAACTAGATCATTGGGATGAGTGGACGTCTTTAGGAAGAACTTTGCAGCTAAAGTTTGTAGGAAGGAGAAGATATAAGGACTATTTGTATCTCGGTGAAGTTGATGATTTCTGACGAACCATGGGGCGTTTAGGATCATTCTCAAGCATTTGTTTTGAACCCGTTGCAGTTTGATAATATTTGTAGTGGGGGTGTGGCTCCAGGCTGGAGAAGCATAAGGAACTATAGGACGAATCGTCAGCTGGTATAAAAGCAGTTTGATTCTGATGTTTAGCTTGCTGCTTCTGTTTATTAGTGGGTAGATCTGAGCGATGGCTTTAGATGCCTTTGTACATGTAGCCTTGATGTGCTGGTTAAAAGTTAATTTTTTGTCGAGGACGACACCTAAGTATTTTGTTTCCGTCTGCCAGGGAATTTTGGTGTTAAATAATAAGATGTCTCCTACAGGAGATATCGACTTTTTTAAGTGAAGAGAATAGCTGAACTTTTTAGGGGATTTACTTGCAGTCTCCATTTGGAAGAACCATCTTTCTAATTTTAGAAGGTTTTCTTGAAGTTTTCTAGTGACGAAATGTGTTCGGAGAGATCTGACTAATAATGCTGTGTCATCTGCATACAGGGCCATGATGGATGACACTAGGTTGTGCGGGATATCAGACATGTATACAGAGAACAGCAATGGAGCCAATAGTGATCCTTGTGGCACTCAGGCCAAGACGGGTCGCGGAGATGAGGTAGTGCCTTGACTTGACTTGCATGGTCCTGTTTTACAGATATGAACTAACTAAATGTGTCAATTTCATTGAGATACCAGCTGAGATAAATTTATGCAGCAATCCAAAATGCCATATTTTGTCAAATCGGATAGGTCAAGGAAAACAGCTCCCGTGTATTGACGTCAGTTGTAGCTGGTAGTAATGTATTCCACTATTCTGTGGATTTGGTGAGCAGTACTGTGGTATTGCCGAAAACCGAACTGCTCTTTAGGAAGGATGTCTAGTTCATTTATTGAGGCTTGAAGATGTGCGAGCATGACCTTCTCCGCAATCTTGCCTAGGTTCGAGATGACACTGATTGGACGATAATTTTGAGGCAGGTGAGGATCCTTGCCTGGCTTATGTATAGGAATTACATTGGCCAGTTTCCAGGCGGAAGGAAAATAGTGAAGACTTAGGACTGCATTTATAATTATGGTCAGGTGCACTGCTGCTTTTCGGGATAGAAGTTTGATCACCCGATTAGTGATGCCGTTCTGGCCCAGGAGCTTTTTTGTTCTTTAATTTTTTAATAATGTCATATATCTCAGCAGGTGATGTTGGTGCAGTATGGTCAGTGCTGGTGTCAGGAAGTTTGAGCGAGTGTCTGACCTTGCTGTGAATCTTATACATGTGATCAAAGTCAAGGTTTTCATGCGAAGCCCTGCATTGCTCCTGTAAATTGTTTGCTATAACTTCTGCTTTGTCTACATCTCTGTGAGCAAGGCCCTGGTCAGAGAATATTGGGGGAAGGGATCTGTCTTTGTTTCTGATATTTTTTAGTAGTCTCCAGATGGAGTGATCAGTAGGTGAAAAGGCTAACTTTTCTTCCCATACTTGGTCTCTATGAGCTTTGAGTGCATCTCTTACTGCCCTATTGAATCTGTTTAGAGCTGTTTTATCTTGTGGCGCACACATGTTACGGAATCTTTTCCTACCTCTGTTTTTGTCACTGATCAAGTTCGTGATGTCTTCAGGCATACGATCTGGCAGATTTCTAGGAGGTAGCTACCGTTATAGCAGAATTAATTTGTTGTGTGAGATTTGTAACTGCAGTTTCTACTTCTTCTTTTGTGCGTATGTGAGGAACAGGTCCAATATAATCCTTGAGTGCTGTTAACAGTCTTTCCCATGCTATGTAGGAGTGAGAAGGAGGAGACAGGTATTCTTGATTTCCCAGCTGTAGTAGAATTGGGTTGTGATCGGATGATAGTTCATCCATAGATATGAAGCTGTATTGAAGTTTGATATCCTGCAGGATAGCTATATCCAGGATGTCAGCAGTGCCGAACGTACTGAGATGAGTTGGTTCGGTGGGGCCTGCCACAACAGCCTTGCTTGATCCTAAGTAATTGGAAAGGATGCAGCCATTCTTGTTGGTAGTTGTGCAATTCCACGCAGGGTGCTTGGAGTTCAGATCCCCGGCTATAATGGTGGGCTCTCTGATGCATAAGATGGCATTTAGATCAGAGTGTAGTAGAGATTTTTGGGAAGGGTTGTAAGCTGAGTAGATTTTCAGTCTGCCAGCGGAGCTGGCGACTACTTCCACGCCTGTGATCTCATGGTTAGTGGTTGAAGGGTTGCTCACAGAGTGGTGCTTAATGTAATTTTTAATGAAAATAGCAGTGCCGCCGCCTCTGTAGAATAATCTATCATTTCTGTATAGGCGATAACCCCTTATTTTAGGATTGTTTGAGGGTCTTAAATGAGTTTCACTGATTAAAATAACATCTGGTTGATACCTATATGTGAAATCTCGGAGTTCCAGAATTTTGTTTTTGAGGCCATTTGTGTTCCAAGCAACTATCTGAAGAGATGCTGGAATGAGTTTGTTCTATTCATTTATGAGAGCTGTGAGGATGACCTGCGTTTCACGAAGAAATCTTTTAGTGGAGGTTGCAGTAGGGTTTGACAGGCTGAAATCTTGTAGCATGTTTGCTAGCGAGGCCGTAATAACAGCTGTTAGATTTTTAGGCGCTGTTGGTTGATTTTGTTCCGGTATTGGTCTATTTGTGCGGTCCACATCGGCATAACTTCTTGTTTGCTTTCGGGTGTCTCTATTTTTGGAGGTTTCCGGCTGTGGCCGCTGAGTCTCCAGTTTTGATGCCTGGATCTCTGGTGTTCTTATACTGTAGGAGGAGGGCTGATTGACTGCCTCCATCCGTCTGTTCTATGGGTGCTGTGTATATCCTTTGTAGTTCGCAGGATGAGGGCCACCGCAGTTGACACATTTGGCCGAGGTGGTCCTCGGCTTTGCGCAGGTATTGGTTGGGTGGTCGTCCCCACATTTCAAACATCTATATTCCGCTCTACATAGATTCTGGGCATGGCTAAACTTCTGACACTGCCCAGAAGATGATCTTTTACGGAGTGGTTCTGGTGTGACGATGAGTCCACAGACTTTTTAAGTTGTAGATATTTTTGTAAATTTTATGAATCTCTACTAGGACTAATGGCAGGGAGTCTTGTGTGCTTTGTACATTCTGCTGACCTTGATTGGAGGCAAATCCTGATAATTCAGGTCAGCAGCTATTTCTGCAGTGTCAATGTCTTCACAGACACTATGAAGGACCACTTTTAAGTTTTTTTTCGGAACTCAGCACAAAGGTATGATACTGGATGCCTCTATCGTCCAGTTCTTTGGTCAACCGTCTATAATCTGTCATTGTTGCTGGCTGGATCTTTATGCTTTCATCCATGTTTTTGGCGTTAATGAAGCCAATGTGCAGATTGGACATTGTGGATCTGAAAGCTGCCCATCTCTGCTTTTCTCTAAGGATGATCGGAGGCACCTTTTCTTTGGGAGAAATAGCGGCATCCGAACCCTGAGCATCCTGTTCCATGTTGTTGTCTTTGTGCTGTTCTTCTTCGCTTCTTTTTGTTTTTTTTTTTTTTGCGCGCGCCGCTGATCTTCTGCGACAACGTCTGTGACGCTTTTCGGGGGAAACATGTCATAAAATTTCACTTTTCCCGGCCAATTGTTGTTAAATAGTTCACCTAGTCTTATAAATTCTTTATATACCTCCTCGAATATTGTCTCATTTAGCTGTTTTTTCATGACTATCAATGTGAAGTATCTAAAATTGAAAAAAAAAAAAAAAAAAAACCGCTTACCGGCACTTATGCAGGACTCCGAATTTTTTGGGTAGGAGCACTGATATATAATGTGTATAATGTAATGGCGTGGTGATCAAGACACATTTACAACAAATATCACTTGCCGGTCACTCGGTCCTCTCAATCTATCCGCGATTCACCATCAATAATACACGAAACTAATACGTGAGCCGCTATCTTCCAATTCGTAATCACACTACCCATCTCCTAGGTTTTTTTCCGACTACTTGCGCAATCACTTCAACAGTATTCATCATGACTTGTTAGCATTATTTTTTAAAAAAGGTGTTAAAATAATTTTAACAATAATTTAAAGTTTAAAGAAATTATCAATCTTAATTATAACAGTTATATTTTATATAATATTTTGCAATTTATTTTAAGCAGATAATGTGTACAACTTTTTCTACCCAAATATTACTTAATATTTTTATATTCAAGTTTTGAATTTCATATGAAAATTTTATTTCTGTAATTGTTATATGCAACTTGAAAATAATCCATGCATCATTTCTGTGCGATTAAAGAGATCACAAAAACTTAATATTTTGCAGAAAAATATCAAATCCCGATTCTTCTTTTAATGTTACACTTTATTATAAATCTTTGTTTTCAAGCATTTGGTATTATTTATACTACAAATCACACAAAAAACGGTTTCTTAAATAATGAAGATTTTTTAAAATATTATTTTTTGATATTATTATATCAAAAAACTTACTCAAAAAACATAATTCAAAAGAATTACATCTACAAACGTAATTCTTTTGAATTACGTTTGTAGATGCAAATTCATACTGTACACCTCTATATTTTTTGGTTAGTGTAATTACTAAATAATGAAATTTGGCGATTTTTTTTAGCAACTTTTACATTGTTTTTGCACATTCGAGTCCAGAGGTCAAGACAATCATTAAGGGCAAACCTCCCACCCTTACTTACCTTTCCTTCAGTTGTATTAAGTGCTGCTTGCCTTTTTCTTTTTCTTTTTTTTTTTTTTCTTGCAAAAGTAGCAAGTACTGATCTCCTTGTGAGGTCCTATCAGCATGTCAGGCCTGACTGCACAGAGCTCTGACGATGAGGCGGACTATTCCATTCTATATGTGAGCGGTACCAGTGGGCTCTGTTTTTATCCCACTTCCTTCCACGTTTTCACACGGCTTTGCCAATAAGTGGCAGCGTTCGACATTTCTGAAACGAGAACGAAGAGAATAACCGCACTCTTGGTAATTGTAGGATCGCGTGTTCTTCCAAGACAAATCGAGAACATATTTTTGATGCTAGCACGTAGGTAGTCTGAAATACAACTGAGATATTCATGCGCTGGCAGATTGATGCAACAATGGAAAATTGTCTTTTGGGTTAAGTCAATGGCAGTTGGATATTATTAAATATGGCCACAAGCTGCAGGTGTAATAATGCTTGTATGAGTAGATTTATGGGAGGTATTTATGAATTATATTTAAAAGACCTTTTGGATTGATAAATATCCCTCAACGTAAACCACTTTTCCAGACTAATATGAAAACCACGATTAAAAGGTTGAATCCATTTAATAACATTTTTTTCCTTTTTTTTTGCGCGCGCCAAAATACTGAAAATATAAATAAAAATGTATATAATTTAAATGCATATATTTTTACTTGCATTTTAGTTTTTTTTTGTTTGTTTTTCTTCCTTCATTCCACCAACTTCGTCTTCTTTTCGCACTGTGCGATCAAAGAACTATGATATCCAGCTATTCAAGAAAAACGTCAATAAGTTCCTTTCCTTTCCCCCTGATCGCTTACTTCCCCACGGAATTGGTGTGCTATAGCTTTTATAAAAATAAAGTAATTATTGTCGCAAGCTTAAAACGGAATTACAGTTTTCTTAATTTTAATACCCGATGTTGATTTTTTTTTTTTAAATATTTGTCGGAAAACTGTTACTTATATTCATTCATGCACAAAACAAATAAAATTCAAATTCAGTTATTATTTTTGATTCTAAGATTACCAACGCTCAAATAATACCTAATAAATGCATATACTTGCATATAATAAATTTACAAATCTACTTCGTTTCCTGTTTTTCTTTTCTGACACCTAATAGTCGGAGGGAAAAACAGCTGTGATTACTTAACACTAAGATACCAACAAGAATTCTTTTCTAATTCTGCTAACGTTAACCATCCTTACCGAGGTCGTTCCAAGTCGCTAATGTCCTTGTTCAAGAGATTAATTGTGCCTCATTCCAGATGTGTGAATCACTTCATTTAATGCATGCAGTTGGCCAGCGGGGTGGATAAGGAAACAAATCTTATCACCTCCATATTGTAATACGTCTTCTGAGACAAGATATCGGTGTTCAAGGCGTCCACTAATGTGTCTATGCCTCCTATTATCTTTAAGGTGCGGTGGATTGCATTACCGACTACAAAACAATGATTCTTTATGGTTTGCGACATAGTTTTCCTGTTAACTCTTCTGACTTTTCTTCCTTTTAAACCCTCCAACTAACGAGATAGTATGATTTCTTTTAAAAGTGGATTGCTTTTTTCTTGTCTTATGGTGGGAAAGGGAAATGCATTTCTCTTTCTTTCTCTCTCGTTTTCATCTTTTTATAAAAAGGCAGCGTAGGGGACAGGAAGTCACAAAAAATGTGTACATTGTTATTTCGCGAAAGATCGTTTTTATATTTAAGGACCTTCATAAGGACTTTTCAACTGAAGGTGAGTTAGCTGGTCTCATACAGATGTGTTATGGTTTCCCTCCCCGAAAACTGGGTTTTTCATTCCGTGTGACAGGCATAGAGGACCATGCAGATAAGAATTGCCTCCCTATTAGAACCTTATTTAGGTTTTTATGAAACCAACTTAGTTGGCGGCAACAGGCCCTTAGGCTCAATACGTTCAGGTGAAGTCAAGTGGAAGTAAAACATATCTCACCTCACTTCACCTTAATGCGTTCATCGGTTGTTAGTTCATTTATACGAACAGACCAAAAACATTTTATAGATGAAAGCGCGCGAGAATGAAGCAGACAGTTACCACCATCTTGTATTCCTAATCCTACCTGGTATTATTATATGTTAATATAGTGTGTGTTTTATGGTCGAATGTTCTGATGTTATGGAATTGAAAACCCGAGTTTCTCCTGGTAGGGTTCCCACTTCCAGGGAACCTTACCTACATTTCTGCCTGTTATAACAATGTACCCTACTTATCTGCGTCCGAGTAGGACGCAGATAAGTAGGGTACATTGTTATAACAGGCAGAAATAGTGTAACATTAATGGAATGTATTTTTCATTTCATTGATATGAATTGGAAGACACGCACACACATAAAGCGATGACAAATAGTGTGTGTAATATATAAGTAGTTAAATCATAATCAAAATGCAATATTAACATTATTAATGAACGTAAGTGCAAACCATTTAATTTCAAAGTAATTTTTACAGCAAACATGTATTAACTGGACTAAATTTAAAAGATAAAAATGTATTAACTGGACTAAATTTAAAAATATATATTTATTAAAAATGTTTATAGTTTATTAAATGAAAAATCAGTACTTTAGGTGTAAAGATGCACATTTCTTATAGAGTTATGTAGTTTGAAAAAAATTCTTAAAAAAAATGAATAAAAATAAATCTTATATTGGCTGTGATACATGAGAATTAAATGCATTATAGAGATAAAATGCTATAGGAAACAAATAGTTTATACAAGCAATTGACTCGATGAGCTTTAACAACAGGTTTTATTGTTTCCCATCTGCGTATACAATCCCAGTTGAAGGCAATCACTGACATATCGTGTTATACAAAAACTGAATGTCTTCACTAGTCATCTAAGGCAAGCTTTTTTTTTTTTTTTTTTTCAAACTTGTTATTCGCCTACTTGTAACTTCCGTTACTATAGAAAAATATAGACAGATCATTAGCAGTGTTACAACGGGGAACGTCAAAGAGAGGGTAGATTCATGAGAACAGACCCATTACAGGTTTGAACCGTTTACTCCAACACTGAGTATTGTGGAGGTTGCCCATAGCTGGAAGCACTTCCGCCCAGTCTGAGAGGACTCTGGGAGAAAACGAGGAGGGGGGGGGTTGGAAGAATTGTGAACGGGAAAGCTAAGAAAGACCGAGGTAAGAAAACGACAATTTTAGACGTTCCCTCTCTGACATCCGTGTTTAGGATGGTAAGCAGGGGTCTTCTCAATATTCCCCACCCGCAGGTCCCATACACAGGAAGTAGCGGAGTGACCGTGAGAAATTAGGGCTTGTAGCAGACAGTGGGGAGAAGAAAAAAAGAGGGGAGTCGAAAATCGGGTCGGTGAGGGCGCATCCTGCGGGAAAACTGCTTTCTCACGGTGAAAGGTCATTGGGAAAAGTCTCTATAACGGGATGATTTAGCGTCCAGTTATATAGTGTTTCCTAGCACCACCGACAGGATATTAGAAGTTAATTATATCATAAACTGTAGATTCGCTAAACTCTTCATTCATAAGGTAACTGTTTCTTTTATTGGATTAAAGAGTGCAAAGTTTCCACTAGATATCGCTCGCGAATTAATGTGTTAAGTAATCATACTTCATATTACGAAGTAAACAAATTCTCTTGCTTCTTATTCCTCAAAAATGGAATATATTATAAGTAAAGAACAGTTCAGGTAGTGCTTTAAATCCTCCAAAAGATGGAATATATAAACGATAATCTCAGTTGTCACAACATCATTGCTTGTAATCGTCTGTTATAAACAATATCACAAGCAATGAGAACTGAATAAAGCCTTTATTGGTCACCTTTAATTAAATGGGCGCTTACTGGCTGCACAATTCAGATACTTGTAGGCTCATATTCATATTCAGGTTACAGAGTGCGTGTTTACATTGTTGACGCAACTTCCCGTGTCGTTATACGTTCGTGCGCAACTCGGGCAATATAGGCGTGGCTAAGACCTCTTTAAATCGTATTACAAACCGTTCATGTTTATTCAGAGAGAGACAGACGTAATATTCATGATTTGTTCACTCTCGGCTTATTATTTAGTTTTTTTTTTTTTTAAATAGGAAACTCCAACGGCGAATAGATAACAAACAGGAAGTCGGTCGCTCTTTGAATGGAGATAGGAAAAAAAAAAAAAAACTGCAGGTCATTCTAACGGATAACTATGATCAATTAGAGTGGAATAAAATATAACACACATTTTTGTGCAACAAATGCGTTTACCTTTCGTATATACCTCTACTTCCCAATTATAATTTTTTAGTGTGTGTATTCAGACGTTTGTTCGTTTTGTATTGTTTATCCTCGAGCTTTGTGAAAGATAGTTTTCGATATGACACATTTAAATAGTCACGAGGTGACGTCATCGGCAACATATTATAGCTGTAAGCTTTCGAAACTAGCGCCACCATAGACGATTTTAAGTTGATGCAGCCTACTTAAACGAATATATGTATTATTAATTTCATAACAGAGATTGAGATACTGAAAAAAAACTGACATTTAACATATAATATTTTGTAACAATTTTTCAGTTTGATAATGCTTCATAAGCATAGCAATATACAGGGATAGCGTGACCATCATTTTACAATAGATGGTCTGTTGTATGATCCATACAAAAAAAAAAAAGTATATGACCATATTTACATTGTTTTAAGTATACAAAGGAGAAAACCACCCAATAGAGGAGATAAAGAAACAGAAAAAAAAAGTTAAAATGGTAAGAGAGAGATAGAGAGAAATACCTTTGATCCTGAAATGGGATTTTTAAATAAGTATCTTCAACTCAACTGTTATGTTCAATAACAGCTTTGATCGTAGTTTCCCCGATTTAAATCGCAACATGCAAACATGTGCCACTGCTGAGAGATAAGAAGAAGATAAAAGACCAGAGAAATCCTCATGAATAATAAATTTCCTGTAAATCTTTAATAGAGAACTTCTGTGAGAGGTTGCAAAACCATACATCGTAAATGCAGTTCCCAAACACGCAATCTTAGTGCAGAACAATTGCTCGTGCATCTTAAAGGATATACAGATTTTCTCTTCCTGTAGCTCTGTTTATATCCTTAAACTTGGAATTCACAAATGGATCCAGAGTAATTGAAACCGTAATTTAATTTTGCATTTATTTTGTAAATCGTGTGCGTTGTATTTGTTGGCACGATAAAGTACTTAATCATGTCTGGACTGACTCCACTCATGATTATCCTGAGTAAAGAAACCGAAGAACATACCAAGTAATTACTTTATGTGGGTGAGTTACTTCTCTAAATGACTCATCTTATTATCAGCAATCTGCGTAACTGTGTACCTCTGAAATGCGAATTATCACTGCGAGCTTTAAATTCTTCCATCTGGGGTCCAGTTTAGCGTGTGGTGGTGGTGGTAGTTTTTTTTTTTTTTTTAATTTTTAATTTTTTTTTGTGTGTATGTAAGCGAGAAATCTATCTTTAGGATGTGTGCAAATGAATGTCAACTACATACAAGGCTGCTAAGCGTGGAATGTTGTATAGATATTATACCAACCCTGCTCTTGTTAGATACCATAATACATTGACTGATGGGGAGGGGGGGGAGAAAGAGTGTTTTTTTCTCAAGGAGGATGCAATCTGTCATTTGCTCAATAAGACATCCTTGGGGAGTTAAATTACCATTTGTGGCCCTCGGGCTTGCCGTATACATAGTTTTAAATGGCGCGTATAATTTTACGAGCTTATTCAGATTGTATTACAACGAAAATGGCACTTAAGGCTACTAAATATCCCTATTACATAACACATTTTATTAGGAATCATGCATAGGTAATTTGATTTTGTCTCCATTTTAGCCGATAAATCCGATTATGTATAATAAATACTGATTTTTTCTACGGTGGGAAAGACAGATAAAAAAAAATGTAACCGAGTCAATTATACAGGATAGCTACAAAAAAGTTTCTGAAAATACCATCACCACACACCTGGGATATCAATAGAATGACAGAAAGAAACACAGAAAGTCACGTAAACACTGCAATTAAGATATAACTGAATTAAAAAAAAAACCGTCTGTTCCGAGTGAAAATTTATATTAAAATTGCGGTTTCTTGTATAATTGGGAATTCCCATGAAAGCAACCACCCAGAAAAGTTTCTGTACCATAAATTATGATACCTCATAAAAATAATAAAAAAAATGACGGAAAGAATATTCATAAAAAATGTTACAAACAATTCTGTAGTGAGCAAAGAGCCCTTGATTTTATTGATCAATTATTAACCTGGAACCTGTCCTGCCTGTTTTGTTATCTATTCTCAAATCGATGAATTCTTGGCAGCGTTTCTTTATGGTTATTTACTTAAATCATGATATCATTAGCGATTAAGAGGGCTGTAACAGGAGTTCAACGAGTATCCTTTAAGTAGATATAAATATTACGCAAGCATTGAGAAGGAACAAAAAATTATTTTGTTTTTTTCTGTACCCTTTCTAAACGGGTTCGTTGTGTCTGTGCTTGTTGGTATGTATGCTTATGTATATATGGCTAGTGCAGGTATCCTTGTATGGCACTGTTCTTTAGAAATGAAGTCGTCTGTAGAAAATCGTGTTAACCTCTTTAGTTGAAAGAATGACATTATCCTGTGCTTCACAGTACACTGCATTCTCACGACTACTCTGCGAGTACTGGCTGAAGTGTACTAGTTTATAAGCAAACATCCGAGGTTATGAAAACCACCATAAGATTTCTCATCTGGGTCACAACCCTATATCGGGTCATTGAAGGGAAGAATTTACACAGAGAAATTTATCGGGTGTAAGTGAACTTTATTTGACACCTGAATGTGGGCGTAAAACAAACTTCGAAACTTGTATTTCTCTGAAATCTTCCCACACGCCGTCTAAAGATTCACCAAGTAAAGAATATATACCTTATTGTTTTTCCTATTGTGTGTCCTAGATGCATGTCGGCATTGCAAAATGAAGTCTATTGGCAATGCTTACTTTTTTTTTTTTTCAAAGTTAGAAAAGAAACTGGAATTAGGTGCACCTTTTCCGTTCCTTTCACTGCTTTATGGGCAGACATATACTAACAGCAGTGTAAAGTAGAAGAATAAAACTAGGAAATTGTTTAATGAGATTCCTTCTAGTTCCTCTCCCATTTCAGTCTTTTTTAAGATTTAAATATTCGGCCTAGTTTGCCTGTAGATTATTTTGCGTGATTTGAATGTAAACAATTTTCTAGTTATAACTTCAAACAAATTATGCCTCAGCCATCTAGTAATTATACGTTTTTAATACATTCAAAATAAATAGATTATTTCAATTTATCTAGTAATGTTTCCCACTGTGATGAATTAATATACGTTATTCAGTTCAATTTTCGTCTTAATTTTAATGTTTGTGAAATATTTTTATAGCAATCAAGATGCGGTAATGTTAGTCACTAGGTGGCAGTGTATTGTTTCGTTTATCTCGTTTTTATTTTTTAAATTGCAAATGAGATTAATTTATTTCAATACACCTCTTTAAATTCGTTTTATTCTGTTCGAAATGCTTCATTTTATAATTCCTGATCTGAGATTCAATATTTTAGTGATGTCAAACTACGTAAATAGAGTGCTTTAACTGTTTATATAATTAAAAGAAATACATACGTTACATACGAATTTGCTCTAATGTAATTTCTACCAACTGGTAAGTAGCCACTTGAAGTAAATGTATACTCCGGTCAATATTGGATTTTAATTAGATTAGTAATTCAATTCAAGAAAAATGTTATTGTCAGTTATTAAGTGGCCTAATGCCACGAAATATGGAATAAGATTATAAGGATCAAATAAACATAGCAAGTAGTGCAGCATGAGATCGGATTTGTTTTTGACAGCTTATGAATTGCTCTAAGTACGGTACACAGACGAGGAATAAACACAATCACTTGTAGGTCGGCAAGTTCAACTTACCATCAAGGCAACACTACTCTACTCGCGTTACGGGCCGCGGCGTCCTTCAGTAGCGGAGCACGTACGTGAACCATAACAGGTCAGCGTGCTTAGACTGAGCCTCTTCCCGCCCTCTGAGTCATCCACTAGGCTTCAGACGCCCGAACCTTGACATCTCAAGCCCACACGGGATCCTAGGCTGTTTGTGTGGCTTGGTTTGGGCCAAAAGGTGATACGGGAGGAGGGGGGGGGGTTAGAGAAAGAGATGGTTACAATTCGCTCCATCCGAGTATGGCAGATGACCGCAAAGATTTGAAATATGCGAAGTTTTGAAATGAATTTCGAAGTGTGCGTGTGTGATAATTGTGCATTCTTATCATTGCTAATTCGTTGATCGGGTTTTGAGTTTCAAACGATCGGATTTGATAAATGCGGATTAATTCAATGACGCGCTTCGCTTCCCCGCCTCCGTTAAAAATGATTAGCTAGTTCAGGCTTTAAACCATTTCCGCATTTTCATGCTGAACACACGCTTATACAGGAAACGGAAATGAGAACATGATTGCACATTGTGCTATGAATACTCGCAACTCAGGTTGCAAAAGGATATTCATTTTAAGTTCCATTTTCGACAAATTTAGTTGTTACTAAAATAAACAGTAGACTAAATGCCACGAGAGGGCACTTAGAATGGAGGTGATGAACAATGGGATTTTTAGGCGACTTCAGTAAACTAGACACGTAATTATCAGTAGTTTTCTAAAATCTTGGTTGCCTCGTTTCGAGTGGTTATTGTTTACAAGATTTTTCCGAACCTGTTAACTTTATTTATTTATTTAATTTTCTCACATCACTAAGAGATTCGTGGATCCCATTTTGAAATCTAAAACACATTCACTTGTATTTTATTGCAAAGTTTGCACTCAGTATGTATTTACAGTGTAACAAACTGGATTTGAGTTACTCATGAATAAATTTACATACTCTTAATTATAATGCAATACCAAATGTGTAGTAGTTGTTTAGTAATTTTGAACTTTGAAATGGAACTCTCGTTTATCCGAATAGTTTTTCATGGTCCCTTACCATTCGGATAATCGAAAGTTTATTATTTTATAAATGCATGCTACTGTTTATTTGTTCATTTTAAATAACAACTCCAAGGTAATGCACAATATAAGAAAGATCACTTACTGAAAATAGTTAAATAGAATTATATAAAATTTCGAATACTTTGATTTGGTCCTGCTGAGATGAAAAACATTTGAAGTGCTAAAACTTTCAAAAATTCAAGGTGTCAGCATATTTTTATAGCATCAATCTTGTTAATAACGAATTCCCAATTGATAAACCTTACACTGGACAGAAAAATGATTTTTTTTTTTTTTTGTTGAAATACGAAAGGTAAGATTAATAAAGGTGTAACTCAAATCAGCCAATAGGAATCCATTCCAGCATTCGATGCAAGTATCATGATTTCCGTCAAGGTAGGTTTATTTTACTACTTAAACTTTATTTATTGATAATTAACTCAAAGCTGTTTTGGAAAACAAGTTGAACAAGTGGACTTTCCTCTTTCAAGAATCGAACGTCGCATTTTTTAAAAATTATTTGCAGAAATACTAGTGAAACACCACAGCAATACTACGAAGCTTACAAATATCAAGGTTATTTCCCCGACGTCTCTCTCCCCCCATTGGAAATTGCTTTTAAACAGTAATATAGTCATAAACAGATAATGGAACACCTTAAAAGGAAGAAAGAAATTTTGCAATAAATAAGTCTCTTTCAGTCCAGTGTTTAAACTACACTGAGTTGTTTTTGTGTATTTATTTAAAAACCTATTAAAGATTAGCATAAAGATACTAAAGTACATTGTTAAATATACTTTAGTATCTTTAATAAGTTTTAAAAAATGTGGCTTATTTGTCATTTTAAGGAGTCACATAAATAGCGTCTGTGATTTATTTATTTTTTGTCCTTTCTTCTTCATACCTTTTCGCTATTTCAGACGAATAATTATGTGTTTTTAAAGTAGCGTAACTAGTGTCGCCTTTTATACAGTTTACTCGGTGGAGTATACTGGGTTCACTAAATTCACAAGATTCAGTTTTAAATATAAATTATTCGTTAGTTTCGCTCCAAAAATACCAGATTTTTCCACCCGTCAAAAATGAGAGTATGATCTTAACTTGAAGAATTCTTTTGTGCATACTTAAATCGATATTTTAGGCATAGTATTCCCCCCCCCCCTTTTGTGAGCTGTCCACTGCATGTGCCTGATTGTTAATTGAAATCTGTATTTCAGCATTTCTTCGCCTTCTCTGCTTTTACGTTACGTTATATCTGAAGAACTGTTAACTATACAAATTACAAATCCGTCAAAATATTTGGATGCCATTCTTATGTTAGAATTTCTAAAAAAATTCTTAACTCATTTGAGGATTTTTCAACAGAAAATCGCAATCAGATTGAATAAATAAACCCGTATCTGAATATTTTTCAACTAAAGATAAGTTAGCTGGTCTCTACAAAGGCGGCACAGGCAAACTGGCCAGAAGAATACACGCAATTTAGAGACATAATACACTGGTCCTCATACTTGTAGTTCTTCGGCCGTAAATCCAAAACAAACAAACCAATTCACTTCTCTCTGACAGATGTTATGTTTCTGTTGTTTCCATGTTTTACACATAGTATTGTTCATTGGAATTGGCACCAGTACTTTCTTACGCTCCTCAAAACGCATACAGTGACTACTCCTCACCTTCACAGTTGAATTTGAGACTCGCAGAACAAATGTTTCTTTCTGATTTCATTCAATTAATATTCTTTGAAACAAATCTTTCCCTTAGGTTCCTAAAGAGTATATTATCTGTATGTCTTCAAAACCAGTGTTAACGACTCTCTCTTTATCTGCAATGTTAATGTATTATAGGTTGGGCAACCTGTTGTGTGTGTGTGTGTGTGTGTGTGTGTGTGTGTGTGTGTGTGTGTGTGTGAAATTATCATAAAAGCTTTTTTTTTTTTTTTTTTGGTGCATTGGGCACCATGCGATTATTAGCTGCTTTCTGTATACAAAAAGCAAGTCTTGAAGTTACTTCACTTGCAAACTCTGTTATTGTTTGTTTACGCTAAGGTACGAAGCAGTAATATAATTTCGAGCATAATTTAAATTAAATTAATCATTTAGTAGTATAGCTTGCCTATTTAAGTAGATTGATTTTTTAAAAACATTCACTATTTTATATTATTTATAAAAATAATATTTGTTCAGTTGAGCTTATACAAAAATTTAATTTTGAATTTTAAAAAAAAAGTGACTGTATGTAAATTTTTTTTTTTTAAATCCCTTTCGCTGTCCGCTGAAACAAAGCCAAGAAAAAAAGTTATTTAAAGTTAACTGTATTGCATGCATTGATTCAAAATTAAGAATTTCTTTTAGGATAATAGTGCAAAATATTATGTAGTATTACAAACTCAATATTTATTCTCGACGATTTGCCAAGTCTGAAATTTGATTGCATCCATAAATGTAGCACAGCGCGCACGCACACAAGCACTACATATACGAATTGTGATATAAACATTTATAAATGATCAAAATTGGGTCTCTCGTGTTACCGCGCTATTAACACGTCATAAAACTGCTCTAGAGCACTTTGATCCAATAGATATTAGAAGACCATAATGAATTTATGCATTCTTCAGAGAGCCGAAGCCTCAAGTAAAGCCTACAATAAGGCCAATTGGCTAGAATTCGTCACCGAGGTGTGGAGTGACCTTATCGCATCTGCTGACATCCAGTGAAATTATGGATGATTATGGATAGTGGATATGCCGAAAAACTGTTCTCTGAATCAGAGGTTTTGAAGACTGTATTTGTTCAGAAATTGTTAAAATTTGAGGTTTATGGTTTTTATGTCTTTTTTTAGAGAAATGCAAACACAAAAATACTGGTCAGTTCAGAGTGTTTTTTCTATTTGCATTCTTTAGGGATATGCTGATACTGGTAGGAGACAAGTATTTCGCGTTTTTTTTTTTTTTTTTTTTTTTTTTTTTTTTTTTTTTTTTCAGTGGCCTGACACCCAAATGGATCTCTTGTCCTAGAGTTATTCTGGCATGGCCATTGGGGGATGGAGGGAAGATTCTTGCAATCGAAAGTACAACATCATTAGATTTTTACACTTCAATTTGTTAATTCGGATCATGTATTTATTTAAAGGAAGTTTCTGAACTACTCGTAACACGGAGGCATTATTACTAAATCATACCAAGGTGGTTAATGAGCAAAAGAAAAAATTGCTGTTTAACATGGCAACAAAGTGACCAAGACTGTATAAAGACAGGTATATTATGTTGACTGACTGCATGTGGTTTCCGAAAGGTATGTCTCTTTTGAAGGGTTGCAGCGATATTTCAAGTTTTCGGGAAGAACATCCATGCTACTTCCCTGTAAGACCAGCCAATTCACCTTCAAACGAAAAGTCCTTTTCCTCAAAAGCTTAGAAGGATTCGAACACAGGTTTCACTACGGTATGTTATCTGAGAATTTTATTTTGATCACTGCACACTTTGGCGCATACTAAGACGAAATAAGAAGGGTCCGTCGATTCTACCGACTGCACTACAGAGATACTTGAGGGAGAAACCGAATAAAATATTAAGAAATTATAACTTGTTGCAGAATAATAGACTATTATACTTACTATCCACATGGCTTTATTCACAATATTGCTGAACGATTTGGCATTTGAACGAGCTGTCAAAGGAACGAGCATTTTATTAGAAAAATGATTTGGGAGGTGGTAAGCAAATCCACCAGTTTTATTTTATTTTTAAGAAAAGTAATTGTGTCTTCCAAACCTCAGTCTATTCTCTCCACTAATTAAACCCTGAATCTACACACAACGGCAGTAATCATCATAATCAACACTAACGCCATCTGTCGTCAACCAGTGGTGCTTTTGTTTGCAAATTGTGTGAATTCTGTGCTGATTTGCCTGTATGCCTCTGAAAAATTTCCAGGAGATCGGCTAAACTTGCCTTCAACTGAATAAGCCCATATAAAGATTCTTCTCGTCACGATGAGAATAAAACTAAGGTGTTTTCCAGTTGAAGAACACAATGTCTCATCGTTCTTCCATTTGCGCTATGGCAGTTCTTCCTCATTACCTAGGGTTACCAATTCTAAAATGCCAAAATGCTGACACCCCATCGCCTGACCAACTCTTTCCAGACACAAACATCTAACACAAAAATAAACACATATGTTTGAAATCTTTACTTTTGTAAGCTTTTCATTAATTAGATGCGATGAGTATGCTTATTAGAACACGCAAAAATATGAGATTTTAAGTGTCATCATAAGTCTTATGAAACAAGAGTAGGCTTACATGAAAAAGAAGTAGATTATCACGCTACATATATTGCTTTGCAGCCCATGCATATTTTTCACTAGACCTAATTTTCTTTAGCAGTTCTTTGTTTCGACAAATAGTCGAACATATTTTTACATGTAAAATGTCTGTAATTAAATTTAACTATAGCAAGTCCTTTCACAGATTCAATGGTAAGTCTATATCTTTCTTCGGTCCACTGAGCTTGTATTAATGAAAAGAGCCTTTCAACACTAGCATTGTGACAACACCGGCAGATATTTTCATGATCAAAATGCTGATGTATGGTAACTCTATCATTACCTGCATGGTTTGAGACACAAAATAAATTTTTTTTTTTTTCAAATATTAACTCTACCCAGGAAAGAGTAGTCACTATAATTAAGAATTATTATTATTGTCTAAAATAGTGCCGGATGTAGTATATTATGTCTGTTGATGAAAAACCCTGACACCTCCGTATGAGATACTAAACTCACCTTTAGTTAAAAAAATCCTTATGATTTTTTAATTTTTTTTTAATATTTTTTTCATATCCTAGACGGGTTCAGCCTAGGTCTTTCAACACTGGCATTGTGACAACAAATCGAAGAGCGGATATATCGACGTCTCTGCGTTTGTTTTCGCAGCGGGTACCAAAACATTTTACATCAGGACGGATTATTAGAAACAGTCCTGAACTGAGCAGCTATTGACAGTGGTGTTGAGGGCTCGTATTGCGGGGATTTACCTGGTAATGGGAGGGGGAGAAAGGATTTGGAGAGGAGGTGACGAAAAAATGATTACACGAATATCGCGGTAAATAATTTCTTTACGTTATTATTATATATTTATATGTTGCATGTTATGCTTCCTTTAGTCGTCCTTTCATGAGCTGAAAGTTAAGAATATTAGCAAACAAAAACCCATTTTTGAAACAAGATTGGTTTAGAGCAGGGGAGGCTCGTGCATAGGCAGTACGGAACTGCAGCACCTCGAATTTTTCTCGATATATAAACATATTTATTAATTTATTTATATTTGCTTGTAATATTTAATTTTATCATCAACAATCCTATACAATTCTCTTATTTTGTATAAAAATAATAAAAATCCATCTTGTAACACTTAGGAGGGCGAAGGACGCTAGCAGCACTGTGTTTACCACAGTGTCATATTGCTACGCGCACAAGCATATGCACGTCGTAGTGAGGCGCGAGCTATTAGCATAATGCGGCATTGTCCGTCGCACAATTCCACTGTTGTTTATATGCAGTTTGCGCCAGTAGTAGAGTGTTCGTAGAGCTTATCGTGTTTACTCCTTCTTTTTAAATATTTGGACATTACAATTAAAGACACAACATTTGTTATAGTTTTTATTTTAGAACATTATTGGGGTTATGATAATGGATTTTATTTTTAAGTAAGTTTGAATTATACTAAACTATAATTTTATCGATAATAAACACAAGTTTTTCGTGAAACAAAACAAGAAGAATATATTTTATGTTTAAGTAGTTCTGAATTATACCAAACTGTATAATTTTATCGATAATAAACAATATTTTTCGTTTTTCATTTTTTTAAAATTTTTACCGTAATTTTGATATTTTATCCAAACACGTATACACTGTACTTACAGTGTGTATGTATATTTCGAAAGTTGCAGCACACCCACGATTTGAAGTCGCGAGTCGCCACTCATTTAGAATTAAACATTTTTCATTATAATCAAAGTTCAAGTATCATTATTCAAGTTCAAAGTTCAAGTACGGATCTTAATTGTATGAGTACAATGCAAATTATGTGTGCATAATATGGATACGTATTTATAACTAAAATATATTTATATTTTCTCAACGAATTAAGTCATTTGGGGAATGTAAACATTAATAATATAATAATCCTATATTTTAATGAACAATATAGGATTAGTATATTATTACTGATCATTAAAAATAGCTACTCAATTTAAACATACAACACAAACCAAACTAAAAATCTTCTGTAATAATAATAAGCGCTATAGTCAATCTATTGAAAGGAAAACTTAAAAATAAAGAAATTCTCAACTTTCCCGCTAAGGAAAATTAATAACTGCTGAGAAAATATTACTATCACTGTTCTTCATTGAGAAATATTTACAATTTTCTGTTTAACAAAAAATTCAACTACAGCTTTGAAGTTCTTAGCCTATTGCTGGCTGCGATTTCAATCCAAACTTAACAAAATTTGACATGAAATTCGATCCTGATGATTGGAAAAATCTGTTAATTTCATTTGAAGCTATATTTACACACACATATGAGAGAGAGAGAGAGAGAGAGAGAGAGAGAGAGAGAGCAGTAAATGCTTTTAATAAAAGCATTTACTGCTCTCTCTCTCTGTTAATTCGGTTTTTCAGGCCGAATTAACATCCGTTGAATTTTTTTTTTCTTCACACTTTGTCCGATATATGCTAGATCATGTCGTCAAACCTCTAAGAAGAGGATACACTAAAGTCTTCCCAATAGGTATAGCTGCACTACAAAAATCATATGAAGAAAAAAAAGTGTGTTTCTGAGACTTATCATTAAAAATTTTGCCAATCAGTACGATACTGTGGAGAAATAACATCTACTATTTACTTTCTTCGGGGATAGAAAGTTCCTGGAAAGAGTATGGAATATCGCCTCGCATAAATAGCCACACGCTTCAACATCTGTCTTAGCTGTTGAATTAGAAGTCGATGTATGGTTAGGAATTGGATATCGGATTTAGATGACTCTAGTAGTGTGCGGCATTTATATATGTGTTTGTGGATGTGGTTTGTGCAAGGTCATAGACTGCATATACAGAGAGCATCCCGTCTTCTGGCAATAGTTTGGCTTCGAAGTGCCGCCCACCTCTACTCTAACTTCTTGAAACACAGTCTGGCAGAACAGATATGCTGGCTAATTAGCGGGTTCGCAGACCAGCCGCTCATTATTATTATTATTATTATTATTATTATTATTATTATTATTATTATCATCCTCATAATTTCATTCATAATAATTTTATGAAGAATGCCTCTTTTTAAAAACGATTTTTTAAGTTCGAAATGTAGCTGATGCCATACTTAGCCAATGATTTAAGTAAATTTTGCCACTGCTAATTTTGAGTACGATAAAAGACAGTTGCTCGTAAAGTTTGCCTACATATTTGGATCAGCAGTTGCTCTAAGATAAAGATATAATAGGGAAGAAATGCAGTTTCGGAGATCTCTAGAAAGAGATATCCAGGAGATATCTCTTTCATCCATTGGACTAAATTGGCTATAGCCTAGGGATGCCACTGATCCATATATGTATTAAATAATACATATAATTAATGATATGTGTGATTTAATTATTGCTCAATCCAATGTGATTAAGTCGCCAATTTTTTTTTTTATCCCAGGGCGCTCAAACTTGTTAAGACGTCACTGGGGAAGATACTTGTTGATGAAGCAAGGATGTTTTTCGTGGGATAGGATTAGGGGCGCGGTTGGATTTTTTCCTCACATTTTCTTTAGATTACCTGAGTAATCAAAAAAATCTAAAAAGAGAGATACTGTTCCCGAAAAGTTTCCTTTCTGTAGTTAGCGACAAAAGTAAAATGGAACCTATAACGGTCTTGTCTGGCATTTTAGAGCTAGAAACGTTGTCGCACGTTTCAGGTACTATACAATATCCATATTAAATATTAGAACTGATCATAGCAAAATTGTGTGCACTTTTAAATCCAGTTTCTGTCCCGCAATGTACCTATCCAAGTATAATTTTGATTTTGTACGCAACTAATCTTCTAGATAATAAATGATTAAAAAGATATTCATAAAACACTCAGTGTCTCTTTTAATTACAAAAAAAAAATAATAGTTCGTTAAGTTTAATAATTATCTTACAAAAATATCTAGAATGACGTTTTGACATTTGCTATAGTAGAGGAAAGTAGGGGTGATAGCACTTCATATACTTCGGTTGATGTTAATCTCCTGTCTGTCCGTTTTCTCTTCGGTAATATTATCCTGATCACGACTAGATACTTGATTATTTGGGACTTAAACACAGGGGTGGTAGCTGCGGCACGTGCACCGTGGCAGGCTGCCAACACGGCCTGTGGCAGAGTGTACATGTCGTCGACAGGTGCAGGGAACAGCTGCACCTCAAGTGGTCTCTTCGGTTAGCGAACGATGCTGCCGCCACTGTAGCCAAAGCATGTCTTATTAGGTCCGTACTGGTCGACATGACTTCTTACCTTAAGCCTAACGTTTTATTCTGTGTGTGGCATTGGACAACGAACTTCTCTGAGTAAGAAAGCTACTTAAAAAAAGATACACACCTTCAAGTAGAGTGGAACAAAAGATGGAAATTGTGTTCACTGTGGTCGTTGATTCCAGAAACATCATCGATATTGTGTAGGCTTTTGTTGTTGTTGACAACCTTCATGTATATGCAATATAAGAAAGGAGTAGTAATATTTAATATGTTAAATTGCATTCTTTTATACAACATGTAAACAAGTCTCACATTTCTGAGTTATTTACATCATTCACAATTTAATTGTCTTCAAAATTTTGTATAATATGGAAGACGCCAGTTGAATTATATGTACACAGTCTGATTTGATATACTCAGGGTAAGTAATGTTAAACAACTTCCGACGTTTGAAAGGAAAGATGGACAATCATCAAACATTAATAATATATGATGGAGATCCAAGACGTGTCTGTTTACCAGGCCACACGCCACCGCTTCAACTACGTGATCCAGCTGGCTTATACGATTTATTTATTCATTTTTTTTTTTTTTACATGTTAGAAATTGAACTTATTCTTACGCATTTAATTCAGTCATGCATGGTACTAGGCATCTAACCAATTCATAGCCTAGTACATATTATAAATAAGAAACCACGATACTTTTACCCCCCCCCCCCCACCTTTCTATCGAGAAGTCGTATGCTTCGATGCTTATTTACATACAGTAGCGCACTCAGGGTTTAATCTTGCGGGGGTCGGAGTTGAGTAGACGATTTGAGAATACACACTACGCATCGCATGCGACCTATGACTGAGCATCTGCAATGATTGCTAATTCATAAGAAGAATTAGGGAAAGATTTCTGGCAAATTTTCTAGTGTTTTTATCTTTTTCTTTTTTTTGGGGGGACACCCCCCTTTCTCCTCCCCTGGGTGCGCCACTGATTACATATATTCTTTTGTTTATCATGGTGTGAATGGTTTTAGCATGTCACATATATATACTTCGCAAAACTTCGTTATCTGAATCTTCAATGACTGCAGATGTCAAGAAGCGGTTGGTGGATCTTCGACTCAAGAGTTTTTTATTTTTTAAACCTCTGGGATTTATGAATTTCCTGTTGTGAATCTGAATATTATTAATAGTAGGTTCATTGTGAAACTGGATAGCCCACCAATTCTGCTAACGATTCTCACAGTGCTACCGTAACTTAATTGGAAGAGCAATGGGCCTTGCACCTTTCGATTGGAAAAGATCCGAGTTCGATCCTCGTCATGACGAGAGGAATTATATGGGCTTTTGCAGTTGCAGGTGAGTTAGCTGATCTCATACGGAGGTAACGGATCATTTTTCTCCTGCACACAGACAAATCGGCCAAGGGAACATATCAGTGGCGGCCGGTGAAAATTTTAAGTGGGGGTGCTCCATATACAAAATAAGAAAAAAATAATTAATTTTTTCCTAATCAGTAACCAATTTATTAATAAGTAAATTTACATATTAAAAATATTTCACCCTCATCACGAACACACACACACACTAATAATAAAAGTTTCGTACAAAAGTTTCGTATACAAACCGATGCTGCTCGTTGAGCAGTGTCGGTTTTGACATTCCGACACTGCGTTAGATCGCAGCGCATTTGTTTCGTGTAACGATAATTTTTCATGTAACGCTAATTGAGAAAATATAATTCTTTTCATATTTTCAACAGTGACACTCGTCATAATTCAGCCTTGTATTTATAATAAATAAATAATTATGTTATTTTAACAGAATAAAATAAGGTTTACCAAAAATATTTCGCCACGAACACACACCAATAATAAAAGTTTCGAATCTCACAGAAATAACACGCACAAGTATACAATTTATCTGTAGTAACACTGCTCGTTAAGCAGTGTTGGATTCACTTGTTACTTGCAAACAAATATTGTTAAGTCTAGCCGGAACTGACTGAACGTGATAATTTCGACACTGCGTTAGATCACAGTGGATTTCTTTCATAATCTAAAGTGTTAATCGAACAATTCCAATTATTAACTATTCAATCAATGTTGAAACATAAGCTGTAACCTTTAACATGTTGTATTGCATTTATATAATGTTGTAAGCATTGTTATTATTTATAAACACAAACAAAATTTAATTTTTTCGTTTTTTCCTTGGGGATGCTGCAGTGTCGCAGTGCTTATGTACAAGCCGCCACTGGAACATATACAATTTATAGACAAAAAATACTATTGGTGGTTGGCAGTAGATGGCGTTGTGCATTAATTGTAGTTGGAGAATTAAGTAGGAGTGATGGTGAGTAGTGTGCCCTCCCACAATTAGTCCTTAGATTCCTTGGAGGTATCATCTAATAATAGTAATGGATATTTTGCAAATAGTATGAGGTCTAAGTGATGGAAATGGCTGTGAATTCTGATCAGTAGCAGTTTGTGAGCTTCTACACAGGTGGGGGACACTGATAATTATGTATATATATATATATAGACAGTTTGAGCAGATAAAAAAAATGGCACCTTAATCAT
Organism: Typopeltis vanoorti; assembly: GCF_054136105.1. NCBI lineage: Eukaryota > Metazoa > Arthropoda > Arachnida > Uropygi > Thelyphonidae > Typopeltis > Typopeltis vanoorti. The sequence continues at coordinate 58,706,062 of NC_143562.1, forward strand.
ATTGGATTGAACAATAATTAAATAATACATATAATTAATTAAACAACTTTCATTGCAAAAATTTTTATTTTTATTGCAAAAAAATTCAACAATATTTATAATATTGTTGAATTAAAATTCATATTTTAATTCTATAGCCCAATGGATAAGGAGGCCCTGTATATAGAAGTGTAAATTCTAAGTTCTGCAAAATATTGTAGGACATCAGGATTATGGTTTCCAGATTTTCAAATCTGTAAAGTGTGCACTTATTTTTTTAAAAATATATATTTTTATATATTGATATAAAAACACACATAAAAACTATAAGCACATCTGTGCTGTGTCTCTTGTATTAACAGGTGCAACTGAAAGTGAAGGAATGTTAGTTGCCAATTCACTGGAGCAGTGACCAAGTACTTGTAGAATAGACACAGTGAAACACTGCATCTGTGATATAGAGGTTGAAGTAAATCTGTAAAATATGGATCATCAATGAGCCTAATTGTTTGCCTCTGGACAGCATCAAGGATTTTAAAGGAAGTTTCAGGTTCACCAACCCCAAACATGTCATCAGTATTCTATGCATGGATGGATTTGTATGTAGTTAGGAGCTGGTTGGGTGTAAATTAACCTTTTGAATGAAAAAGAATGCCTAGTTTCTTGGATGCTGAGCAGCTTATTGATGTGATATATTTATGCCAGGAGAGACTGGAGGTAAATGTTAGTCCAACCAGAGAGATCCGATCTTGTCTGGTGATTTATATGTGCTATGGAGGGTGAGGGTAGGTGAGCTGAGAAAAGGCAAGACTGTGTTTTGGAAGCATTGAACATGACAAGCTTGTCCTTGCCCCATTGAAGGATAGTGAAGGTCACTGTTTAAGACACTAGTTGTAGATGATCTTGTGGCCTGGGATGACAGACTACTGCATGGTTTGTCAAATGAGTGGGATGAGCGGAGAGTACTATTGTCAGCAAAGCTGTGGATAGGATTAGTGGTGATTGCAAGTAGGTCATTCATGAACAAAGAAAGAGTGTGAAGTGATAAGGTGATAGGACAGAGCCTTGAGACACTGCAGCATTGATGGTGAAGCTTGAAGAGAGGGCCATCTATCATAACTCACAGAGAACGACCTGACGTGGCTACCCAATTGCAGAGGGTGGCAGGGAGACCAAAGGATGGCAATTTGTTGAGCAGGCCACAATGCAACACATGGTCAAAGGCTTTAGAAATGTCAAGGGCAAAGCACAAGTTTCTTTGAACCTTTCCATGGCACGTGGCCAGTGGTGGGTGATGTAGGCTATGAATCTTGAATGGCAGAATCTGTACTGGTGGTCGCTGATTAATTGGTGGGCCTCCAAGTAGTGGAGGAGTTGGCTATTGATGACTTTCTCCATTATTCTGGAGAGGACTGAGGTGATGGCAATTGGTCTGGTTTGGTTGATTTTATTACCCTTTTTAGAAATAGGATGGATGTGAGATTGCTTCCATGCATTGGGATAAGTACCAGATGTGTATAATAGATTGTAGAGATGATGCAGGACAGGTGTTAATTCTGGAGTGCAATATTTAAAAAACAATTGAAAAGATGCCATCAGGACCAGAAGGCTTTTTAGTATCCAAGTTTTTTTAGTAGTTTCCTGATTTCTTTTTGTCAAAAAACTAAAGAGGCACATGGTGTTTGGATTCCAGTATGGTAGGAGGTGATTTCTCTTGGTCATCAATGCAGGAGTTTGAGGAAAAGAGTGATGCCAGGAGGTCAGCTTTATCTTTGGATGAAGTAACAGTGGTGCCATCAGGATGAGAGAGAAGTGGAAGCACAGGAAAATAGAAGTTGCATCCAATGGCATTAGTAAGGGACCAGAAGACATGGCTTCCATTTGGACAGGAGCTACTTGCAGTAAGCTAATTTTTTTTTCTTAGACTGCTTTAGTACACTTTCAGTGGAAGCAAGGCTTTGAAAGCAGATGAGGATTATGCCTTGAATTAGGGATGAAGTTCTTCATGCCAGTGAGAATAATTTCTGTAACTCGTTCACAGCAGTTGTTAGAGTCAGATGAGTGGAAACAATAGTTGGACCAAGGAAAGGAGGAGTAGAAATTCTGGAGGTCATTCCAGTTAGCTCCTTTGTAGTGCCAGAGGATGCGAGGTTGGGAGTAGCTGAGGGAGGGGCATTCTGTGAGAAAGGAAACTTGTACAAGATTGTGGTTAAAGTTGCCAGGAGGGGAGGTGACCTCTACAGTGAATCTGGAAGGAGAACTGGTCAAACAGAGATCCAGAGTATTTGGAGAGTGAAGCGAGTTATTAGGAATTTGAGTAGGTGGATGTACAATACAATGTATGTTAGGTCTATACTTATGGCAAAGACTTCTGCTTCTCATCCAGCTTGGTCAGTGGTGTTGGGAGCCAGTTGAAACTGTGGACTTTGAGGTTGCCCAGGAAGATGACCTCACTATTTGGATAGCTGGATTGTAGATGGTTGAGTTTCATGGAAAGGAATGTGAAGAGATCAGAATGGTTATCAGTAATGGTTATCATTTGTTGCATTTATTGGAGACCAGTAAATGCAACAAATGAGTGTTACTAAATGGGACAAGGAAACATTGAGCCAGAGAATGTCAAAAGCTGGGGATTCTAAATCAGCTATTCTCTAGCAGGCTATGTCAGATGCCACAAAGGCACAGATGCCACCCTTGTGGCAAAAAGAATTGTGAAATGTAGTTTGGGGACTGGATGTGGACAGGCAAAGATGTTGCAATCTGGGTTTCTATCAGGAATAGGATGTCTAGTCCAGAATAATGCAAGTGATGGTGAATGTCATTTCTGTTTGTGTTAATGCCACAAACACAATAGACAGACCTGATATAGGGACAGATTATAGATGTAAAAAAATATATATATTGAGCAATGGTTGATGTGCATGTTAGGGACTTGAGGCTAAAGATCTTGCTCAGCATGTTTTCCTCAGTCAACATGAATAATGACTTAGCTGAAAGACATTATGTACTTTGGAATGCATCTGAAACACAGCTCTTCTGGATTTAATTACATAAACCACATATGTAGTCCTCTTCAACCAGTAGGCTTTGAGTTTAAATCCTACTTTGGGTATGTTTAGCGATAGGTGGGAGATGCATTTCATTGCCCAGTGTGAGACTATTGTTTATTGGGGGCCTGCAGTGCCTTGAAAAAGTTTCATTTGACCTCTAGAGCAGGGTTTCTGGATTATATAACCTTAGCTCACTCACAACATTAATACTATTAATGTACATTTAGGATAACAGCCTTTTGTGTGTAGGGGAAGGAATTTACATTAAAAAATACCACTTCTATAAGTGGCCTCTCCTCTTGTTCTGCTCTCCTAAGTTAAATAAGTTAAACAATAATGGTCTTAAATTAGACTCTTGTAGTAGCAGTGACTTTCTTCTTCTGGGATGCTGCTTTTCTTTCAGACAACCTCATCTCTTATTCATTTCACCGATTCATTATCCAACCTATCCAAAATCGAAGTTGGATTTACAAAATCCAGATATATGCTATATATATTGATCTCCCTCATCCATTGCATTTGTAATCCTATTGTGATATGTGAAGTGCTAAAACAACCTTGCCCTTAACAAACCCATACGACTCATTGAGAATTCTTGTTATCAGCTCAGTCCTGGATTCTGTTCCTCACTAACCTCTTCATCTTAACCACTCCTCTGCAGATCAGCCTGTAAAATATCCAAAGTGTCAGTCTTATCCCCCCCCCCCCCCCCAATACAGTAATGGAACAATTTGCCTTCAGTTCCTCTGGAAACATTTCCTTATTAATTAGTTATTTAATAAGGAAATAATTGAGTTATTTAGTTTTTCATATACTTCATACTTGCTCACTTCTGTTCCCTTTTCACTATTTCATCATTGCTTAATATTTGTATAATATCACGCTCACCATCATGAAATACCTCAATGAAACTGCTCATTCAGGCAGTTCATTGTATGCAGTGGGATTACTTGGCTACCCTGTTATCACAACTAACATCATCCTCCTTTAATCATTCTTCTATAATCTCAGTTCAGTGGTAGATTACCCAATAGGCTCACTAGGTGTGCACCTAGGGCCTTGTCATCTCCAGGGGCCTCAAAAATTACATAGCAAACATACATACACATATATATAAAGAACCTTATTGAGCCTCAAAGGAACATAATCCACTACTGTCTCAGTCTCATCTGTGTTGATTTGACTAAAATGTTATGTTATGAATAACACAAGAGATTCCTTAGTAAGAGGTATGATGTACTGATTTTCTGTATTCAAGTGACATTTGAGTTGGCTAACCTAAATATCCACACCACAATATTGCTGCACTTTGCAAAGGTATTTGGCATGATTTTGTATGTAAATTATGTGAATTAGAGCAAATAGGGAAGGATATATCACTTCAACCCTCTTTAATCTGATTAAAGAGGGTTGAAGATAGATATACATCAGAGTAGTTGGCAATGTAGAATCTAGACGGCAGTGACTACTGGTGTGCTGCAGGGCTTGCTGCTGTTTAATTGGTCTGAACGATACTTGGAATGTTTTAAGGGGAATATCTAGTTGTTTGCTAATGATGCTAACCTGGGAGGACTACATCATCTTTGTATAATAAAGATGATGTAGTGATCTTAAAGGAGGATTTGAATAGACTAACATTATGGGAAAAGGATGATGGTTGCCATTTCATTGTACCAAGTATAAGGTTATGGGCACTTTATGCAAGATACTGAAGATAAGATAATGAAAGAGAACTGGACATAGCATAGAAGCATAAAAATCAGGAAAATCCATGCTATATGTTATGTATGAGGAAGGCAAATTCTTCTAGGACTATTCTGAAATGGTGGTGCATATTGTATACTGAGGTTCATTATAAAAAAGGAAAAAGGAAACCAGTGATTAAAGTTATAAGAGAAAGAAAAAGTGTGTGATGGGTTGGTTGGTTATTTAGTTTATGCCAAGCTAACTAAGGCTATAAGGCAAACATATATCTCTAAATTACTTTGCTTTGACTTTGCATATTATACAAGATGAAAAGCCTTAATCATTTCTGTATTAGACCAGCTGATTCACTTGTAGTTGAAAAGTTCTTATAATTATTTCTTATGCTATGATGGAAATTTAATCCAAGTCTTTCCAGCCAAAGGTATCCAACCAGTCATCACTCTCAACTGTGCTGCAGTTTGGAATGTTTTAATGCTTATGTTGTAATAAAAATGAACATGATGCAAGCTAAAAATGTTTTATGTCAGCATTGTCTTTTTTTTCCCAAGTGTGTTATGCAAATAATATGCTTAAAAAAGTGGATGTAAATAAAGTAAAGAATTTTTTTTGTAGAGAAAATAGTTTTTGCATTTAATTGTAATTCAAAATTTTAAATGATTTTACCAAATAAGGATTTGTTTTAAAAATTAAGTAATGATAAACACCATTTATTGAGGTTAAACTGCAAAAATCTAAACACAAACAAATATACACATATGTACACAAAAATTAAGTTATTTAAAAAAAAAAGTCAAATAACTTTGCAGGTTAGATAAGAGTGAATAGAAAGTTATAGTTAGGAACTTCTGGGTTATATATGAGGAAATACACATTTCTGCTACTAAATGTGTAGCCAGAGAATTTTTTACTTGCAATAAGATTAGTTTTAACTTTTCACTCTTCAAATATGTAATAGTTTTCGAAAGTAAACAATCTATTTAATTTGGAAATTTGTATAGAATTTTTTTTCATTCTTTCTCTCAATTTATATTTTAAATATTATATAATCTTGAACACATTATCAAGGTGCAATTAATAAATGTTTTTTGCCATGCATTTTAGCTATTCCTGTTTTAGTGATAATACAATGGCCACCATGGGATGGCAGCAGACTCCTCAACCTGGTCCACCTCCTCCAGGGCATGGTCCACCTCCTTCTCAGAATCATCAGGGAGGACAGCAGCAGCTCTCTGTGGTCACTACGGTTTGGGGTGTCACAACAAGCACACAAAGCGGTCCTGTAGCCCATAGTTCTTTTGGAGGCACCACTAATACTACTATGGCACAAACACCATATTCCCCAGCCCAGCAAGGTTATCCAAGTGGACCTGGTGGTATTCCTCCAAAGCCATACCCTCCACCAGGAATGGCAGCAAGGCAAAGTGCCCCAGGATATAATGGGTAAAGGAACTGTTTTTTGATTTACATCCATGTTCATTATCTTGTAAACTTTATCTAAACTCTAATTATCTGAACTGCACAGGACCATGAAAATATTACTAAAACAAGCATTCAGATGACTGGAGAAATGCATTTTACTAGTACAGTTATTGAGTAAAAAGAAATTTATTCATGAGTACTTCATATTCAGATGTTTTAAATTATACGCTGTGAGCAGACAGTGTATTTTTTTTTTAATATATCAGTTTACTGCATTACTCCTTTCAAAGTAAAGTTTAAAGCTTTACTTTATAGAAATTAAAATGTAAAAAAAAAAAATTAATTTCTGACTCAGAATTATTTTCAGGATATTTCAGGATAAATGTTCTTTAAAATGGTTGGTATGTATTATTTTCACTCAGAGCTCATATGTAGTCTTTTGGCAATGCTAATCATATACCTACATGAACACAATGTCAGAAAAATGTAAATTACTGTGAATTTTAACCAGCGATTAGATATAATTACTGGAATACATAAAGTAACCTCTGTAGCTCCATTAGTAATGACAATGCCCCCTATTATTGGAAAGCTGTGGCTTTGAATTCCATGCAGGACATAAAAGACCTTTTCAGTTGAAGGTGAGTTAGCCAGGTTATTTTCTCTTAGAAAGTCAGTTTTTTTCCTCTCTAAAGATGTGGAAACCTAACTAGAGAAAGATACAATTCACAGATAAAGAAGTTTTGCAGATAAGATTAACTAACCCCATCACAGCATTAATTAGTTTTATATGAAGACAAGTTTATTTGTTGTGACAGGCACTGTGCTTAACATGCTGAAAGAAGATGAGGAATACATGAGTAATGCTTAAAACTGTCATAACTATTGGAATACTAAAATATTTTGTTCTAAAATAATATAAAATAACTACTGGATTTCAAAAGAACATCAAAATCCTGGGAATTGAGAATTTTAGAAATATTAGTCTCATATGCAGATGCTAATAAATATTGTTAGACAGGCTGCTGTGTGCTAGCAGCTCACAAGTATGTTACAGTTCAGTGGATCCATTTTGTATATAATGTTATAACATTATATGTTATATGGAAATATTATAACATTTCCATGCTATAACAGATAAAGCATAATGAGATTCTTTGTTCAATATTTTACATACTGTTCTTTAATGTAAAAATAAATATATTTATTTTACTTATAAGTAAATAAATATAATTTATTTATTTGATAAAATATATTTATTTTTCTTGTTATCACTATTTTCTCCTGTCTCATGCAAGTTTCATCATCTTCTGGCTCAGGAAGTTTGTGTATGTTTATAATGTCTGTAACCATGCTAACTGTGGTCTTCCTTTGGATCTCGATCCCTTCATCTGTCTATATGCATACGATAGTCTTTTTGGATGCATCCAGACTATGAACCATTCCTGCTGTTGTCATTTGTTATTATTCATAAGCACTTCTGTAGTGCAATTGGAACAACGATAGCACATTGTGCCCTTCGGTTGGAAAATGCCTAACTTCAATTCTCATCATGACAAGAGGAATCTTTATATGGATTTTTTTTTCAATTGAAGGTGAGTTATCTGATCTCATATGGAGGTAGCAGGGTTTTTTTCATGTGCAATTTACAGACAAAAACATATCAATTGTGATGGATAGTAGATGGCATTGTGTGTAGATGATGATATGGTAGTAACGGTTCTGTGTAGTTGGTGGAGATGGAGAGCTGTAAAATAGAGTGCCTCCCTCGATGAGTCCTTGGACTCCTTGGAGGTGTCACGCAATAACAATACTATTCCTACTACTGCTACTACTATTAATAATAATAATAATTGTATGTGATCTATCAAGTTCATATCTTATTTGTTCATTTGTTTGGAATTCTGTCAGTGTATTTTATTACTTTTCTGGAGTCCTTTCATTTCAAAAGCCAGGCGTTTTCTTGTAGCATCTTTTCTAATTGTCTATGTCTCAGCTCCATAAAGGGTAGTGGAAATAATGATTTTATTATAGAGCATTGGTTTCAAGAGATTGGATAATTTATTATTTTTCCATACTTTTTTGTAATTTAGTCATCATTGTCCGTCCCATTAAGAGTCTGTTTAATTATTGCAGTATATTTTATTCAATATAATGTATTTTACTCAACCTATAAAATGATAGTTGTGTGTTTCAGCATGCTTGGAACTACCAGCTCTAACTCTCTGATGCTGTATAAATCTATTAAGATAACTGATATAACTGAAAATATCATTCGTGTTTGTAATAAGCATATCATAAATTACCTTCTTTAGTTTGCTAATCCAGCATTTATTCATATTGGAGGTTTAATGGAGTGAAAAACATGAGTTTCTCCCAGCACACAAACAACATTTATTCACTTTCAGTGCATAAATTGTTGAAGTGCAGTAATTATTCGAATTTTCATCATTATTCAACATCTGTCATAGGAATTGATTTTTTTAGAAATGAGTGATCTGTTTTATTTGTCATTATTCTGGGATCTTAACTATGAAGAAGCTTTGTTTTCCTTCTGTCAATGATATATATATATATATATATATATGCACATAAAATAAGATTGACAAGTTTCTGGGTTATAGATGAAGGTTATTCACTGTATTCAGAACTTAATAATTATCAGTATAACACAGGGCATAATCTATATTAAGACCCAGCACTTGTGTTGGCCTACTAAGCAAATAAGAGTACTATGTGCTTTTATAAACTGGAGATCAATATTTAAGCCTTTGAGGTCACTGTGTTCCTTGAAGAGTTATCCAACCATAACATGACTGAATGGCCTTGTTGCTGTTGTTGTACTTGCAGCTAGGCCAATTGCTGTGTTCAGTCCTTCACTGAACTGCTGAGAATAGTTAAATTAATATTAGTCAAGCTTACTGCCTTCTTTCTTGTTTATATAGACAGTTGTATAAGGGTTTGATATGTTTTGGCCCACTTAAGCTTTAAATAGGTCAGGCCAGGTGAGACTTCAATAGATGCTATACCTAGAAAACAGTCTTCTTTTGTGTGGGGTGGCTAATTTTGATTCCTACAGGCTTCCTCTTCGAACTCCACCCACACTAAGTATGTATTAATGTCAGAAATTAGATTATTTTTTGTTTTTATAAAATATTTCATTGGATGGCATTTGCTTATTACTATATATATATATATTTTTTTTCTGTATGAAGTGATAGAATGAAATAGAAAACAGCTATTTAACTGGAAAGTATTGTAGCTGATCACTGACTTGATTCTAATTGGTATTTTGTTTCATTAACACTTTCTATTTAATCATTACGTGGTACCTGGAAAACAACAATTCTCTTTTTAATTTATATCATATTTTTTATGATTCTATCACAATTAATTATTATGATATTAGATTACTAGCATTGTGTAGTGTAGTATAGTGTAATGTAGTGTAACGTGTATTTTAATATTTATTCTTATTTTAATAGGATGAATACCGCATGATAGAAATTTTCACTTCTGTCCAAAGAAATCACTGAAGCACAGAAGTGTCTTCAGTGTTGACAAGCATGAAGAAATGTGTCAGCTCATTTTAACTGTCAATGCAGTTAAACATAGTTAAAATGCAGCCAACAATTAAGTTCTTGGCTTACTGAAGAGTTGGTTGATTAGTCTACAACAATTTTCCTTACCCACTTATCTCTAAATAACATGGACATTCTCTTATGCTTATTATAGTGGACAGTGAAAATTTGACACCAAGGAAATTTGCTTTCCATATTATAAATAAATAAATAAAAAAATCATAAATCTAGTATTTGTAACAAATTGAGTTGGAAAGACTGATTCTAATATTTAAACGAATTCGCTTAGTTAATTCAGCTTATTTCATTCATTTGTCTGAATCCTTCCTCTTTTTAATGTTTTTTCATTCTTAAAGCTTTGGCTAATTAACATCATTAAAATTAAGTGAATCAATATTCTAATTAATGGGTTTTAGAAATTCTTTCTTCACATGGGTCTTAACAAAGCCATCTGCTTTCATTCTAAAGAAATTGGTGTGTTAATAATTTTGTAACTGTATTATATAATAAAATATAACCATATTATGGCCATTTACACTGATTTGGGACAATCAATGCACTACTATTAGAAGCCAGTATTATTGGCAGCACCTTCCCAAAGCCCAATATAATCCTATCCTCTCCCATAGTCCATAATGGGCTGTTGGGTCACTCATGGTTAAGCCATGAATGTCTAATGGGCAGTGAATTAAGGCAGATGGCGCTCATCTCTTCTTCTGTCTTCGTCTATATGTCCTATGGCTATATCCTGTATGTTCATGGGTCCAGTTTGCCTGTTTGCAGGATGAAAAACCCCAGGATAAACTGGAGAAAAAACCCTGCTGTCCATGCCCAAGATCGGCTAACTTGGCTATGGCTGAGGAAGATCCTTCAGCTCCTCACGTCTCCGACAGGAATTGAACCTAGGATACTCCTTCCCGAGGCATATGATTGCGAAGCGCACAGCCACTAGGCTAACCGCATTGATGCACAATATAATAATTATGAGTAAATTAAAATCAACACTATGATTTAAAAATTCTTATAACTGGGAAGGAATCATCAGCAATAGTGCTTTCAGTGATGTGATTGCATTTTGAAATAAAAAAATGATATTGATAAAAAGTGCACTTCTAAGTTTTATTTACTATAAAATTTAAGTTTCTGTTTTTTATTGTTTTTCATTCAAGTTATCATCAGTATTGATAAACATTAAACCCACCTTGACTGAGTGTTTATAGCTACTATTTTAATATTTATTCTGTTAATAATTCATAATTGACTTCCTTGTTATAGGAACTTTAATATTTGCTTGAAAAATTACTTTATAAAGTAATTTTTTATTTTTTTTTATGTTGATCCCACAAATGAGAAGTAGAAGAACACATAAGCACATCACTGCTGTGTGTGTGTGTGTGTATGCAGTACAGGTGAGGGTTGGGAAAGATGTTATTGACTTATTTTATTTTTATTTTTTGAAGAGTTGCAGCTTGTAGTTGTTTCAGAATACTTCATGAAGAAGGCAAGGCTGTTCCAGAGGACAGAGAGAGAGAGAGAGAGATAGAATGAAAGTGGTTTAGCATATTTGCAGTTGTGCTGAAAAGAGATGTTGCAGCTGCTGCTGCTGCTCTTGTTTTAACAGGCCCAACAGAAAATGAAGGAATGATGGTTATCAGTTCACTGAGGAAGTGGCCGTGAAAGTACTGATAGAACAGACACAGAGAAGAAACAGTGTAGTGTGATAGAGGCTGAGGTGAGTCTGTAAGGGAGGGATCATCTATGTGCTGAATTTTTCTTCTATGGACAGCACAGAATTTTTAGAAAAGTTTTAGGTGTACCAAAACATGTGAGCAGTATTCTAAGGGTGGACAGATTTAGGATTTGTATAGAGTTAATAACTAGATGTGAGAAAGCCATTTATGTAATGTGTTTATGTCAGGAGAGGCTGAAGGTAAATGTCAGTCCAAGCAGAGTGAGCGAGTGAGTGAGAGAGAGAGAGAGAGAGAGAGAAATCTGGTCATATTGCAAAAATCAAGGATTTTTGTAATACTGAGGATAGGAATAGGTGAGCCGAGCCTTTTGCGAGAGAAAAGGCTAGACTGCATTTTGTTGGCAATGAAGGTGACCAGGGCTCTTCTTTCCCCATAAGGATAGTATGGAGATCAGTGTTTAAGGCACTGGTTGAAGGTTATCTTGAAGCTTGGGATGTCTTAGCACTCCATGGTTTGTCAAACATTTTTAGTATATGGCAGTAGCCTAGATACCAGTATAAGCATTTGGATCCAAGATGAAGTATTATTCAGAAGTTACTACTTCTAGTTTGTCTATTTTGAGGGATGAAAACCAAAGTTTCCAGGAGAAAACTTTCCACCTCCATAGAAGACCAGCTAATTCACTTTTAGTCAAAAACACCTGCTAAAGGTTCCTCACATCACAGACAGGAAATAGAACCCAGGTCTTTCTGACTAAAGGGCTTCATTTATACCGACTGAGCTATGGAGGCTCAGTTTGTTAACTGTGTAGGATGAATACAGTGTGCTATCATAAAATAAATAGAGAAATAGTTACAAATGCTGTTTTGCTTTAAAAAAAGTTTTTTTTTTTTTTTAGGCTTCTTCTCTTTTATATCCATAACAACATATGAAATTACTGCTTTAGTTTGACATTTAGACTTAACTCGCTATCCTGTCAAACATTTGCATTTCCTATTAAAAGAAGGTATACTTGAATATATTGTAGATTAACAAATGAAATAATCATGGAAGATAACAAACATTTGTCTGTAAATTGGAACAGCTTACATTGTTTTTGCTAACTCAACATACTTGCTTTTAGGTGCATTTTACAGTGCTTAGGCACATATGCCAGAGTAGTTTTTTTCAGTCATCTGCTTGCCCAGTGCTCTCTTTCTATTTATATGAACATTAGCATTGTTGCATCTCTAGCTCGATGGATTTTGGTGAAATATATAATAAATTTAGTTTAATCCTTTATCCAAGTGTGAGCAAAGAAAGTTTGCACCTGAAAGTAACTTCAGGACTGGGGTAAAGTAGTACAACACTGGGCAACTCATTGCAAAGGTGGAGCAAGCCAACATCACTCCTATCTCAGTATCTCCCATAATGCAAAACACATCTCCTTGCAGATATGTATAATGTTATGCATTAAAGGAAGGGCCACTATCCAGACTAGTTTCAATCTTTATTGAGGTCTCTTCAGTGGGAGCCAGGCCCAAGTGGAGATACCAGGCAGAAGCATTAGCAAGGTCATCTCTGTCTATAGGAGTTGCCAAATGGTGTGCCACCCTTTTATTAAATTACTCTGGATTTAGAGAAAGTTGTTGAAAGTTTATTTTTCACTTTTATTATTGTTAGAATATAATAAATTTAGTTTAATCCTTTATCCAAGTGTGAGCAAACAAAGTTTGCGCCTGAAAGTATCTTCAGGACTGGGGTGAAATATAGTATTTGGGATAGTTTCTAAAATTTATTAAGCCATTAATTTTGGTTTAAATTGCATGCATTTTAGTCACTAAAATTCAAAAGTTACCTGAAATTTACAAATTATGTTACAATTGTTTAACAAAATTAAAAATTTCAATATGCATTTTCTGTAATAATGAACGATATCATTTTACAAGCAGTCTATTAATTTGTTATCAAATCAGATATTCATCACATTAACTGACTGTGTTATGAAGTATCTCCATAACAATTATACATGTCCGTAACATGTACAATTTCTATGTTTTTATAGAAGGGGTGCCAAGTAACACTGATTCAAAGTTTGAAGAATTTGTCAGATATCGGAGATCATTTGTTTATTATTATTATCAACTCCTATGATATCACTATATGGACTTACTTTCCGAATGCTCACCCGACTTTTTTTTTTAAATGTGGGTCCCACCCATGATATATCATACTTGACAATAAGTTATACTCTTGTTGTAATTCTTTACTCGGGCTGAAGTATCTTCACAACTAGTCTACTTATATGTGGAGGTTGTTGACATAAGATCAGTTACCTCAGTATACCATAATGTAAAAGCATTATGGGAAGGATCACTATTTGGACCCTTTATTGAAAGCTAGACCCAAGAAGATATCAAGGCTAAATCAATGCAGAAATCATACATATATGTATATGTATGATTATATATATATATATATATATCAAATTCCTTTATCAAATCTTTTGCAGTATCATTAGCGGATAAGTTGTATAAAAAACTCTACTTTTTTTTTTAAACGTGAGTCCTGAGTTAAGAATTACAACAATACTCTTGTTGTAATTCTTTACTCAGGCTGAAGTATCTTCACAACTAGTCTACTTATATGTAGAGGCTGTTAACATAAGATCAGTTACCTCAGTATACCATAATGTAAAAGCATTATGGGAAGGATCACTATTTGGACCCTTTATTGAAAGCTAGACCCAAGAAGATATCAAGGCTAAATCAATGCAGAAATCATACATACATATATAAAGCGCCTCCGTAGCACAACTGGAAGAACAACGGTACATTGCGCCCTTCGATTGGGATAGGCCTAAGTTCGATTCTCGTCGTGATGGGAGGAATCTTTATCTGGACGATTTCAATCGAAGGTGAGTTAGCCGATCTCATACGGAGGTAGCAGGGTTTTTTCTCCCGGAAACTCAGGTTTTTCATCCTGCATACAGACAAATCGGCTCTTCAGAACACACGCAATTAAAGACAAAAAATACTAGTTGTGGTGGAGGTGGGCGGTAGATGGCATTGATGGAGATGATTCGTAGTAGAGGTTCGGTGTAATGGTTGAGACAGTTGTAGGTGTCCTCCTGTGATGAGTCTTCAGACTTCTTGGAGGTGTCACAAATAATAATAATAATAATATATATGTATGATTATATATATATATATATATATATCAAATTCCTTTATCAAATCTTTTGCAGTATCATTAGCTGATAAGTTGTATAAAATCATGTGAGATGTGTGCATATGATATGATGTAAAAAAAAAACCATTACTATTAACTATTCTGACAACTAGCACCTCACATTCAAACCATTAATCTGTTATTTGGTTGAAAGCAGCTTACCATGTAGCAGTATGCATGAAAACTGCTGTATAATAAAAAAATATTGCAGTATATCCATCTCCCTTGTCCAATGCTGTTCTTATATTAATATGAAACAAAGAAATTTTAAAATATGCATATAAACTTAAAATAGACAAAATTAAAATTAGAAAAAATTAGAAAAAAATTAGACAAAAACTATTCTTTTCAGAGTTTCTATCCATTAATTCTAGT
This sequence comes from Typopeltis vanoorti, assembly GCF_054136105.1. Lineage (NCBI taxonomy): Eukaryota > Metazoa > Arthropoda > Arachnida > Uropygi > Thelyphonidae > Typopeltis > Typopeltis vanoorti. The sequence continues at coordinate 58,721,074 of NC_143562.1, forward strand.
AGCAAGTTTCTATCCATTAAGGATAATGAAATTGAAAAATAATCTAGTAAATCCCCTTTTAGCAGTTACAATTTCAAATGAAAAACTTTCTCATGTAGATTGTAAAAAGAAACTAAACACACCTTTGCTTTGAAATATTAACATTATGCATATTCATATATATATGCATTTTTTTAAAAATATGATATTGTATCACTATTGCAAACTAAAATGTAATTTTAATAACTGTAAGCTATGAAAATCTGTTTGACTGAAAAGTCAATCTGATGCATTTTTCAGGCTTTGCAATTCTTATTGCTATATTTAAACATTCTTTAATAAAGAAGTTATGAACTACAATATGCAGCGTGTGACATAGGCATTTACAGATAAAGCAAGTATAATAGTGGTAGTACTAGTAGTAGTATTTATCCTTTACAACTGTAATTATCCTAATTATCCATAAGCGTGGCAGCAAGTGATGGTAGGATGTGTGCAACACCCACACTCATACTTGTTTCTTAATCATATGCAACCTTGGGATCATCAAGAGACCCAGATTTGCATCACATGTAACATAGCCTCCTCCTGAGCTTTCAAGGTTTTATGCCAGAATGTTCAGATCAAGCAAAACCCACTGTCCCAAATAGCTGACTGAAGGTGAGTGAGTTTTTATTGGGTCAGTTGACTTGTTGAGTCCATAAGAACACAAGGACATTCCAAAGTATTTGACAGTTGTAGCATAATATGTATGGCACAATAGCATTTCCTTGAGGTCTTTGAATTATATGATCATACTTATTTTGTGTTATCTTAAGAAAAAGTTATTCTGTATTACATGTTTAAGAAAACATTATTTATAACTTATTAACATCCATTATTATTTGTATGAATTATGATTGTTGTTTTATATATAATATATTATATTATATTTATAATATAATATAATATATTATATATAAAATTTTTCTTTTAACATTTTTATTTATGTTTCATTGAATTGGTGTTTCCACTCTCTCTCTGTATTTTTTTAAAATGTAATTACTTTTTTTTTATGTGGCTCATACCCATGAAAGGTTTATTTGTAATCCAATAGTACATTCATACCATGGGTGGACTATGATTTATTTTTATTGTATTTTTATTTATTTTTTGCATAGTCCTTGCTCTAACTTTTTCAAGCCACTTCAGGCCTCCAGTAAGTGGGGTGATGATCTCACACCAGGTGATGAATGTATATGTGGCTTGAAAAAAGTTCCATGTTTGGTCTTAAGTTGGTATTATTATCTGGTACTCATTACCATTGTATGGTAATTAGTAACACCTTCCATTCAGCACTGAGTGCAGCTGCCCTTGTTGCTACAGCTACAGCAGGGTTTCCGGATTATGTAAAAAATTTAAAAAATACGAAAAAAATATAAAATTAATAAAAATAGAAAATAAATTCTTAGCCCACCATAGCACTAATGAACTATTGGTTTGTAAGAATTTATTATAGGTGGGAGACAAAAATATATGTATATATCAGTTTGTGTTGAAGTCATTGTATTATTGAAATACTTTTAAAGGTTCTTTAAGAAAATACTTTTGAATATTTAATGTCTTGCTATTATTTTTCCTACATCTACAGAACAGGAGTTCCCAGAATTTTACATTTCAAATGTAAAGAGTTTAGAATCCCCCCCCCCCCATACCACCCACTACCCATAATTCTTATTTTCTTTAAAAGAAAGAATGAATGATCTTACTTACCTACAAGATTGCCAATTTAATCTCTTTTCTAATATTTAATATAAAATATGACAAAAATGTATACAGTATTTAATTAAATATATTATGTTTTTTTTTTTTTTAACTAGATATGGACCAACCCCTTCTTCCATGACAACTGGTATGGGAGGCTCTATTCCAAGCACAGGGCATGGTAATGGTAATGAGTACCAGACCTCCCATTCAGCACTGAGTGCAGCTGCCCTGGTTGCTGCAGCTGCTACAGCTACAGCTACAGCAACTGCTAGTGTTGTAGCTTTACAAGAAAGACAACAGCATGAAGCAGCTATCACCAATCAGTATGGACAGGTAGGAGAATGTTATGTGAAATAATTATTTCATCTAACTATGTTACCTCTAGCAGTCCATGATTTTATATGCATATTACGACTATTTTCAAATGTGTGTAATAGCTTCCATATTTTTACTCAGTTTTAATTAAACAAATTAAATTATTCATTTAATTGAAGTTTATATTCTAGGATGAAGAATAAAAATTCAGCTGAGAGTGCAATTTTCAGCCTCTTATGAAGCTTAGAATCAAAATGAAAATTGTGTCCACTTGACAAAGAATGCTAAGACAAAAAAAAAATTATTGGAAATTAATGACAACCATTTCTATGGAAAATGAGAAAAATTCAATATAACTGTGGTGGACAACAACATTCCATGATAGTGGATTGGAAGAGGTGGCAGGCACGACTAGTCTGCTCACAGCTTCAACTTAAGGCAGGAGGTTATCATAACAAAACTGGATTTTGATAAACTAGAATATTCCAGATAAGATTTATGCAAGCATACCCGAGTAAAGGCTAAGAAAAATTGTGGAAGGGAAACTTGGATAAGAACAATCTGGGTTCAGGCTAAATCGAGGGTGTCAGGATCAGATTTTCACTTTAAGACAAATAGTTGAGAAATCATAAGAGTATAACAAGGATCTGTATTTAAGTTTTATAGATCTGGAAAACCATATGATAATGTGTCAAAAGAAAAGCTGTTTAAATGCTACAATTATATAGTGTAAGTGGAACATTATACCAAACAATATATTCTATATTTTGGTTATAAGTCAGCAGTTAGACTTGAAGGAAAGACAGGAAGATGGTTTGATGTTAAATCATGTGTGAGACAAGGGCACTTATTATCTCCACTGTTATTCACCATCTATATGGGTCATATCATAAAGGAAAGTGTCATTAAACCTGATATCAAAACTGGAGCTATTAATCTCAGCTCTTTACTTTATGCAGATGATGTTGCGATGTTAAGTAAATGTAGTACAAGTCTGCAGGATTACAATTCCAGGATGATAATAACAATAATAATAAAATTGAATAACTGCTGTAATAAACTAGGTTATGAAAATCTGTAATTAAAAGACAGACTATTATATAGTGTAAAATAGGCATGAACATTGAAAACATACATTTTAATGTACCTGAATGGGAGAATAATAGTTCTGTAGGTTCTCCCATTCTGTAGATTCTAGTATAAATTAGCAAAAGACAGCAAATTAAATATGGAAATAGACACCAGAATTAACAAAGCAACAGAATTGAACACTGTCTTGTACAAACCAATTCTAACTTATGGATCTGAGAGCTGGGTTAGAAATAAAATACTTGATCAAAGACTGGAAACCACAGATATGAGAGTTCTGAGAAAGATTAGATTTTTATTATTAAAACTTTGTATTAAAAAATACAAGAATATTAAAAATACAAAAAAAAAGAGGAAGGACCTTGACATCATTAACATTGAGGAATGTGGGAGCAGAGCTAATCTCAGGTGGTATTGCCACTTAAACAGAATGGGATAGGAAAGGTTAACAAAACAAGTGCTTTGCTAATCTTTCTTGGTAGATTAAGATGTAAGTGGATTGAGACAAAAAGTGCTTTGGGAGACTAAAATATAATATTTGACAATGTTGGAGTCTTAACAGATAACAGATTAATTGGAAGAAATTTGTCGATTGAAGGTTGGTAGCGATGCTGAGGTTTCATGTAGTACTATCATAAATCTTGTACCCCCTTTCTCCCCTCCAGATACATATCAGATGATGAACAAATGTCAGAAAGAAATGAAAATTGACCAATATACAGTAGAAGAGGTTAAGAATTTTACTTATGTGGGAGCTAATGTTGATACTGACCATTGAACTGAAAAGGATATAACACAAAGATTGACAAAGCAATGACTGCTTTCAGAAGATTGAATAATATGTTCTAAATTATTTAAGTATTATAAACCAAAATAAAGTTCTCCAGTCAGTTGTTAATTCTGGTGATCAGAGACGTGGAAATCAACAAAGAAGCAGGAAGCCAAATTAAATAGCTTTCAAGAGTGTTTGCTTAAAATATTAAAAATATTTTAGCTAGTGTATATCAAATGATGAGTTACATAAACAGACAAGCAAAAAGAATGTATTGCCAGTGAAATAAAAAGACGAATATGAGGGCATATTGGCTATGAGAATGGACGAAAATTCAAGGATTGGAATTTCTCCTCAGTCTGGATATTGGAAGTTGGGAACATTGGTTTCCAGATTACCTCACATTTAGATGAATTATGTTTACAATATTTTGTGGTCAGAATTGTAGTATAATAATTTGTTTTTATTGGCTATTAGATTTATGTGTACTCTTGAATACAATAAAATTTTTCATTTCCTTATAGCATGACTTAGCCAAATTAATTTAATGCTTTATTTATTTTTCTTTATAGGTGTCAAGTATGCAGGGACAACAGCAATATCAGCCAGGCTATGGACCACCTAGTTCTCAAAGGGTTCCTTCAAATTCTAGTATAAGCAGCTCCATGAATACTCCAATGGGTACTCCCATGGGAGGCCCACTGAATAACATGTCAAGTCAAATGCCCGGCAATATGAACTCCATGAATAGTTCGATGATGAATTTACCTAATTCTATGACTCCAATGAGTACTATGAACTCTCCTATGTCAATGAATGGACCTGTTGGTATAAATACTCCTATGAATAAAGCAGCAATGCAAAGTGTACAACCAATGAGTGGACCAGCACAGCCTCATCCAGGAATGTATGGAAGTGGATCACCTGGAGTTGGTCCTCAAGTACGTAGTCGACCTGCTCCTTATTCTTCTCCACAACAGCATATGGTGCAAAAAAGGCCTGCTCAGTATACTCCTATGGTGCAGCAGTATGGTCCAGGAATGCAACCCTATGGTGCCGGCACGCCACAACCAAGTTATACTCCAGTACAGGTAAAGAGAAAAAAAAATTTTTTTTTTTCAACTGTAGTGGGAGCTCCTTATCTGCTTATATATGTATTGTAATAATGCACTGAGTAATGTATTATTCTTCTATTTTTTGAAATTATTACTTCATTTAAGACTTTACAATTACACACATATTCACAAGAATAAATAATTGTTTTCTTTTATTTTATTATTATTGCAAATATTTCAACCAGAAATGAACTGGCTGTCATCAGTGCATTGGTATAATCACAAGGTGAAGTGAAGCTAGAACAAAGAACGTTAATCCTATTTACATAGCTGAGCTACATGTTGGATTATACTATAGTGCCTAAAACACTTCTATACCAGGATTTCCTACATAATATGATGCTCATAAATGCCAACCAGAAGTCTCTTTAGTGTTTTTTTTTTTAAGCAACAATTAAACAAAAGTCTCCTTAGTGGTACTCAGACCCCCCCCCCCCCCATAAAACAACTGAAATCAAGGTCACAACTAGCTCACCATAAAGCAGATAAAGAAAAAGCTATAGTAGTCATGGACACTAATGAGTACAACAGAAAAATTTCCCTTCTATTACAATTCAGTCAGCTTACTAGGAGATTATTCAGAACTCTACCAATAGCCAAATCAATAAACCTAATTCCTTACTCAACAAAGTGATCATTTGGGATGAAGACACTACCAAAAAATTGAAGACCCATTTTGGAAGAACCCCATATTTCTATAGCCTACCAAAAATCCATAAGGAAAGAGTCCCACACAGACCCATAATTGACTGCATAGATGTGGAACGTTTTCTAGGCTCTGGTTCCTGAGTTAATCTTTGGCTATGAAACTTGGATTTTTAATGCAACTTAAAAAAATTGACCATAGAATTTGTATTATTCAGGCAATAATATATCAGTGTGGTTTTAGGAATACAAGATGTGGTAGTTGTCTACTTGTGTCCCAGTGTTTTGAAATTGTCAGTAGCCTCTCAGCTACTGTTAATGACATGGTAAAGTTGCAGCCTACCTATCAAAATTTTACTTTAGAATCTAGAAGAAGCTATATATATATAGAAAACCTGGTTAATATGAAATTTTAAACATTCTGAAAAGCCATTCTAAACTTGGATATAGTAGGTATGCTAACAGAAAATAACACACTAAAAGAAGTAAGGAAGTAATAGAATAAACAAATTATATATTTAAAAATGCTTCCCACATTATTAGTAAGGTACTCTTTATGCTTTGTCAGTCTACATTGAACCAGTTTAAATTTTAGTATTAAATTTGCTTTAAATTGGTTACATATTATCCATGAATTGTTCTTGAATTTTTCCAAAATGAAGATGAGCTAAGTCAGTGTGATTTAGTAAGTAAATATGTGGTCTGTTTAAAAAATGTCTTGATTTATGCAAAATGCATAAAGTGACTCACAGGATTCATATTTACTAGGTGTAGTATTTTCTGTCGTTGGAAACAACTAATGACAAGAACATGCAAGAACATGAAAAAGAACAGTTTTATATCTTGCAATTTTTACTGCAAATGAGAAAATTCACTAAAATTTGGTTAGGCTATTTTGCTTTGAGATTTAAATTTTGTGAATAGATAAATACAGTAAAAAAGAAATAGTTCTCAGAAACAAATTTTGAAAGTGTTATCCCTTCCATCTCCCTTTGAATGAGTTGGAGTGGACGAAATGATAATTTGAATCCCTTGAATTTCAAATTAAATAGGCTGAAAAATCTAAAGACACCATTTATTTAAACACTACAAATGATTTAGTTATCGTGACTTCAGTCAAATTAATTACAGTTTTTAAAAATTCATTAAGGATCAGAATAAGGAGAAAATTTAAGTTAAAAAATATAAATAAATGATTTCAGTTACTACAAACTTATTTGACATTTTGCTCATGGGCACTAAATTCTTCAAGAATAATATTAGTTATAGTACTAATTACAAGAGATACTGCAGACACTGTAATGGTTGACATTTAGCATGTGCAATAGGAATGTTATTGATATGATGTTCATAAACAGAATATCTCTATACAGCAGTATTTCCAAATATGCAAGTAATTTTTGAAGGCTTTCAATCATGCCTATTTATACAGGTTTTTCCCACTTGAGCTCTGTGTCAGAGATACCATGGTCAGTGGATAAAACTTAACATTAATAGTTGAGTATTCAGATTGTGTGTTGTTGCTATTTTGAATATGGTGTTGTTTTTTTTTAAACACATGCTTTGAGCTTTCTAGCAAATATATCAGGAGCTTTTAGTCCTATCTTAAAATAAGGCTTGATTATTCTTGTTTTTTATTGGATAGTCTTACAAATCAACATATTATGAAAGTGGTTCCAAACCAGTGGTTCTGTAATTCATTCTCATATTTCAGGAACATTTTCATTGCACTATCCCCACCCTTTCTTTTCATTAAATATTTTTACACATCATTATCACAATATGCTTATACATTTGAAATGTATTAATGAATTAATGTAAGATTAATTCATTTGTGATTAAATGATTATGATTAAAGTTGTATTAAGATATACAAAGAAGATTATTGTATAAAAATTAACATAATCTTTTTTGAATGATGTAATAATAATAGTACAGTAACTGTAAGACCAATGACATTTGTTATTTACTTCATTTAAAATATATAAATATCTGGAATTGTTTTTCAAATTGGTGCATTCTTAATTTATTAATATCATGTGGATACACAGTGTTGGTAATATTAATGCACATAACTAGAATTTTAGTTGATTGCAAAATCATGTTTAAAACAGCAAATGCAATATTTTTAAAAATTTTATTAGCATCTTAAACTTTTAATATATTATCCATTGAGATGCAAAAAAATAGATGCACTGTATAATTTTTATACCACTGTATAAAATTTATACAGCAGTTTGTACTGTGTCCAAATTGATATATACAAAACTTGCAAATTATGGTATTTAATTTGTGCAATTCTATTTTTGAAATTACACTTTTGGATTCCTGTTTGAGGATAAAATTCTCTGAACAATGCAATTTTTAACGTAAATATTAATTTAAATGATATGCTTGAAAAGATGTCAGAGAGAGATGTTTCAAATAATTTACATTGTGTTATGATAAAAATTATACATATATTTTGATGCAAACTTAGTGATTGAAGCTGAGAAGTTATTTTGCAATCTGTCCTATCCCAGTATACCTGACACACTTTTAATTCAAGTCATGAGTAAGTGTACATTTTCCCCCCCAGTTTGTCATATAAATTTGGTTGAGAGTTTTCATTGTTTGCAGGTTATGCAAACTGCATTTTGTTTATTGTATGCATATGTTTTGAATTAGAAAACTCTTGAATGACACTAGCTAAACATAGTTTAAAACTATTAAGGATGTTAAAAAAAATCAGAACTCTGTTATTTGCAGATGAATTATGTATAATTAGGATTGAATCCTTTGAGTATTGTTTCAATTAAGATTTTTAAAATTTTTATGTTAGTATTCAGCTGGCCAGCCAACGCAATATTCTAAGCAGCAACAACAGTATGGACCTGGGCCTGGAATTCAGCAGCAGCCAATGCCCTCTCCTAACTACCTCGCCCAACAGCAAATGCGTCCAACTATGAGACAACAGGCACCTTCATATGGTAGCCAAGCAAGCCAGTATTACACACAGAATCAGATGAATGGAACACCTCAGCCAACTCATTATGATTCTCAATACGGAACACAGTATCAACAACAAAATATGCAGGTATTTATTTCAATATTCTTAGCTTTTTTTTTTTTTTTTTTAAAAAAATAGGAAAAGAAAACAGTACATATATTCAGTTGAAGATTATCAAATGTCAGGATCTGGAAATAATTGGAAAACATTTATTTGAAATATTTAATATACAGTGCCATTTTATTTATGTATCACATATTTTGAAAATTCACTCTGTTGATTACATTTTATGATTTCCTATGGAGTCATTATTTATTTATTGTTTATGTGAGTTTATTCTTTTCAGATTAGAGTAAACAGAATGTGTACAGAAAGCTACACAATGAAAAAATGGATATGATAATGATTCTGTTGCGTATTCATCAAACGTCCATGTGAGAAGTTACAAACCTATATTGAACACAATATTATTATGTATAGTTAGGCAATAGTGATTCTTCTTCTTTGAGTGCCATCTCCTATCGGAGGTCGGCGACCACCTTGGCAAATTTTGAGCAATCCTCAGCCACTCTAAACAGCCCCTCAGAGCTCATGCCAGTCCACTGTCTGATATCTTCCAGCCAAGATTTTCTTCGTCTTCCATGTCCTCTTCTTCCATTTATTTTCCCATTTATAAGCAATTGAAGTATTTTATATTTTTCATTACGAAGTAGGTGATCAAGATATGCAGTTTTCCTTCTTTTTATGGTATCTAAAAATTCACGTAATTTCCCCATTTGTTCCAGTACTTCCTGATTGGACGTTTTTGCTGTCCATAGGATTTTTAACATTCGTCTGTATAACCACATCTCAAAGGCTTAAAGTTTTTTTATTGATGTTGTCTTCAAGGTCCAAGTTTCTGCACCGTACAGCAGTATAGACCATACATAGCATTTAACCATGCGAACTCTAAGCTCTAAGTTTAAGTTGTGGTTACACAGTGTTGATTTAATCAGGAGAAAGTTTTTTCTTGCCATTTCAATTCTAACTTTTATTTCCATTTCTGGATTGCATTCTTCATTTAACTAGCATCTGAGATATTTAAACTTTGTCACTCTTTCTTTTCGTTTCCATTTAAAGAAAAGAATTGGTTTCTTGCTTATGACCATGAATTTAGTTTTGGTGATATTTATTTTTAATTCCATTTTTTCACTCTCTTCATTCACTAGTTCCAGAAGATTTTGAAGATCCTGAATATTATCAGCCTGGAGAGCTGTGTCATCAGTATATTGGATGTTACTGATGATTTCACCATTTACATTAATCCCTTCCTCTCTTCCTTTTAAGATGTTTTGAAATATGGCTTCTGAGTATATGTTAAAAAGAAGAGGTGACAGTACACATCCTTGCCTTACTCCTCGTTTGATGTTAATGAGGTCTGTAATAATGTCATCAACTTGAACAGATGCCTTTTGGTTCCAATATAAGTTTTGAATAATCCTGATGTCTTTACCATCTAATCCAATTCTCTTTAATAGTGCAATCATTTTAGTATGTTGAACTTTATCAAATGCTTTCTCAAAGTCACTGAAGCAAATGAATACTTCCTTGTTTTGATCAATACATTTTTGGAATAAGATTTGAGAGCAGAAAAGAGCCTATCTTGTTCCCAAACTGTTTCTAAAGCCGAACTGGGTATCACTGATGGTGTCTTCACATTTTCTGTATATTCTTTTTTTGAATTATTTTCAGGAACATTTTGAGAACATGACTCATTAGGCTGATCATTCTGTAGTCATTACAAGTTTTTGCATTTGCTTTTTTAGGTAGCATGATGAAGGTCGACTATAACCAGTCTTGTGGGAATATGCCTGTATCGTAGACCTTATTAAATAGCTTTACTAATATAGCAATGTTGTCACCTTCTAATAACTTTACTATTTCTGCTGGCATTCTATCAGGGCCTAAGGCTTTACCATTTTTAGCCGAGTTCAGTGCACATTCTACCTCTGATCTTAGAATGCATGGACCGTCTATCTGTTCATAAGTATTTTCTGGGTTCTGTCTGTTATCAGAAAAGAGTTCTTCTACATATTTCACCCATTCTTGTATTTTGTCATCTTTTTCGGATATTATTTCTCCCTTTTTGTTTCGAAGGACACATAGTTGATTTTTCTTAAATATACCTGAGGTCTCTTTCAGCTTTTTGTGTAGATTAAAACTGTCATACTTTTCTTGTAAAATTTCAATTTCTCTACATTTTTCATTCATCCAGATTTCTTTTGCTTCTTTGATCTTGCCTTTAATAATTTTTTGAACCTCTTTATATTTTGTTGGACTGTGATTTTTATATGATCTGCATTGATCCATGACAGAAAGAATTTCGTCAGTTATCCAATCTTTCTTTTTTACTGTGACTGCTCTATCAGGACACAAGGTATTGGTACATTTCTCTATGAAGACAGATTTTATTTGTCCCATGATTCATCAACCCTCATGACATCATCATTCTTGATTAGTGCTATCTCTTGATTCAGATCGTGACTCAATTTGTTTTTATCTCAGGGTTTTTTAACTTTCCTAAATTAAACCTTTTTTGTTGATGTTTCTGAAGTATAGCTTTCAGTCTAATGTTTAACACTGTCACCAGTAGATTATGATCAGAAGCAATATCGCACTAGGATAGGTTTTTGTGCTCTTTATGGACCTTCGAAATCGTTGATTAATTAGCAAGTAATCAATTTGGTTTCTGACTATATTTGTATTATTATCTTGTGGTGATTGCCTTCGGGATGGTAGCTTAAACCATGTGTGTGTGTGTGACTATTAGCTCCTCTTCTTGGCAGAATTGAATAAGAGGATCTCCTCTCTCATTTCTTGTTCCCAGTCCATGTTCGTCAAATATATCTCCACTTCTACCTTTCCCAACTTTAGCATTGAAATCACCCACAACGATGTTAATATCATGTTTTTTTGTGTTTTTCATTAGTTCTTTTAATTGGTCATAAAATTCTTCGATCTCGGTATCACTCTTGTCAGCAGTAGGGGCATAGACCTGTATAAGATTAATATCTAGTGGTTGACCTTTTAGTTTTAATAAAATCATCCTATCTGAGTAGGGGATGAAGCTCAACAGTGACTTATTGGCATCTTTGTTTAATATTATTCCAACTCCATTTTGATGGTTGTTTTCACTACTTCTAGAGTGGTACATTGTCATGTCATTAACTCGAGTTTTGCCTGATCCTGGCCACCTAACTTCACTCATTCCTAAAATCTCAATTTCGAGTCTTTCATTTCCTGAATAGCATTTCTTAGCTTACCTGCTTCGTACAGGGTTCTGACATTCCAAGTTCCTAGTTTTAGTGAATGCACCATTTTGAGCCCAGAGATTCTTCGCACCCTCTGTCCCATTTAAGGGACGCTGGGAACTCGAGGCCATTTGTGTAGAATTGCTCGCCATGGTGGTTAATCTGGAGAGAATAGAGCAGTTTTTTCTCTCCCTAATAGTGATTAGGGAGCGAAAAAAAAAAGGAATCCGCTAACATGTTTCTCAAAGTGCTCAAGAAGATGATATGGAAAAGGCTCTTCCAGAAAACAGAGATAGATGAATAAAATATGATGAAAAGTTTGTGCAATAAGTTTGGAGCTGAACTGTGTGTGTGTGTGGATGTTGATCAGTGGGTAGTTCAGTGGGGCAATATCTATAAAAATATCTAAAAATTACATAAAAATACTTTTATTCCCATATAGAGAGTAGGCAAGGCTGTGTTAGCTCTAATCTAACTTTTGGAGATTGAGTGCATAGTTCCATCTCCACTGGTAGCCAATCAGAAATAGCTGGCCCAAGGCTATCACTAATTTAAACAACCTGCAGTGAAGAGATGCTTAACAAGTCCCACTATCTCGTGGTCACTAAACATAACACAATATTTTTAATGTCTGAAATAGTCTGGATTCTATAGTTTTTTTTAAATGTCTGAAATAGTCTGAATTTATGGGATGAAAAACCTGAGTTTCTGGGAGAAAAAACCCATTTGTCCATGCCAGAGATCGACTCATTCTGTAACTGGTTAAAAAAAGGCTTAGAAAAAGTTCCTCTAGTCGGCAACTAAACTTAAACTTAAGTCTATTTTCAGGTGGTTTAGGCGCTGAGGAGTGCAAACACCACTTATATATATATGTAGAAAGTATTTTACCTTGGGTATAATAAATGTTAAAGATACCAAGTTATTTTAAACCTGGTTTTACAAGTCCCATTATCTGTCCCACTATTATTTGTCTGTTTGCTTACTTGGGAAATGGAGTAAAACCAGGTTTAAAATAGCTCTATCTCACCCAAATTGGCCAAGGTTCTTAGGAAATACAACATAAGAACTTTATTTACACCCCTTCCAAAAATCAGCTCCTTACTGAGCTGTCCAAAACCTAGACATCACAACTTTAAATATCCCGGTGTTTACCAGATTTGGTGCAACTGTGATATACCATATTTGGCCAAACAGAGAAATTGATTGAGTTACGCATTGAAGAACATAAGAGAGACGTCAGTTATGGGAGAATGCAAACCAGTGTTCTGTCTAGTCATGTTCTGTTCTCGGCCAATTCTGATGAAGAAAACCTTAGCCATACAGTTCTATGGGACAAGTCTAATAACATTTTCCGTTGCTACGATGAATTAGAAAGGAAGATAATAGAATCTAAAGAAATCATTCTCAAACCCCCTACACCTCAAGAACAACCTGAGTTACAATAATAAATTTAGTTTAATCCTTTATCCAAGTGTGAGCAAACAAAGTTTGCACCTGAAAGTATCTTCAGGACTGGGGTAAGGTGGTACAACACCAGGCAACTCGTTGCAAAGGTGGAGCAAGCTAACATCACTCCTATCTCAGTATCTCCCATAATGCAAAACACATCTCCTTGCAGATATGTCTAATATTATGCATTAAGGGAAGGGCCACTACCCAGACTAGTTTCGACCTTTTTTGAGGTCTCTTCAGTGGGAGCCAGGCCCAAGTGGAGATACCAGGCAGGAGATTAGCAAGGTCATCTCTACCTATAGGGGTTGCCAAACGGTGTGCCACCTTTTTATTAAATTACTCTGGATTTAGAGAAAGATGTTGAAAGTTTATTTTTCACTTGGTCAGACTATAATAAATTTAGTTTAATCCTTTATCTAAGTGTAAGCAAACAAAGTTTGCACCTGAAAGTATCTTCAGGACTGGGATAAGGTGGTACAAAGGATTAAAGTAAATTTATTATAGTCTAACCAAGTGAAAAATAAACTTTCAAAACCTGAGTTACAACCTTTCAGACTGTCATTGTGCTATGATCCAATACTGGTGTTCACGAGATGCTATACGCATGCATGCGCCCAACAATGAAGCCGATGAGAGAACAGTTTTAAATGCGCAGACTTCAATGCTTCAACATTGAAATATATACACCAACTTTTCGTGGTGTTTATAGTTATTTCCTCTATGTTTTTACTGGTTATTTCTTTTTAATGTGCACCTGAAGAAGGCCTGATACAAGCTGAAACTAGTTGTGCTATTACACTTTGTTTTCACTTTTCTCGGTTTCTATTCATTCAATTTTTTAAAAAATGTATATCAACCGAGTAAATCAATCCTCCCACACACACACACACACACACACACATAATCAGTTATTTAAAGAGAAAATGTGAAAATGACAAAGTATTTATAGATTTTTGAAATTTTAGATTGTCTGTCATTCCTATGTGATAGTTTTATTGATTTATAATTAGTTGTGCCACTGCATACCAGGGATGTGCCATACCCGATATTCATTATTATGTATAGATGGTGTAGTTATATAATGAAGGTATTATTGCACACAGTTATAGCACTTAGTAATTCAATAGTGATAACAGTAATTAGTATAATTCAATTATTAATCCGGCAAAAAAATTTTCTATTTTAGCGTAATATGAATTATCAGCCATCACCTATTCCTGGCAATCCTACTCCTCCTTTGACACCTGCCTCAGGTATTCCTTCATATTTATCACCAAATCCTGACCTAAAGCCCACTTTTCCAGAGATGAAGCCCCCTCTTCCCGCACAAAGTAAGTCATTGTTTTATATTTAAGTATTTTACACTAAATTTTGGATATAGCTCATAAACATGTTTCAACTATATTAAATTACCTAATTTTGGTCAGCTCTTGCTGTAGCAATCTCATAGGGACTAGGAATGATTTGTTATATTGGTGTTTTGCTATAGTGAGTTTTGTTATAGTGAGAGTCAACTGTACTTATGTACCTAGTTAAGATATATTATTATCCTAGTTATTGCATTCTGACATTATATTGCAACTACAAAAGCTTGAGTTGGATATTAAAGGGAAAAAAGCTCAGCAGTTATTACTTAGTAATATTTGATGCAGTTGATCAGTTAAAATTCTTAATTTAAAAGTTATTTTTTAAAACCATTTTTAAAAATAGTTCAGGTTTAATCTGAACTTTGCATAGTAGTTTTTTAATTTTTCAGAGTTTGTTGTTTTTGATTATACCAAAGCAACTAAGTGTATTATGAGGAAAGTGTATTATTTCTGTAAATTGCATGTTTTTTGTCCAGTTGGCACATTATGCTAGATCTCAAGATTCTAGGAGAAAAATCCTTCCATATATTTTAACTCTGATCAGTTTTTAAAAAAAAATACCCTTGTATATGTGGTACACATCATCATAATTTCCAAAAATTCATCTTCAAGAGTTTATCTTTACATTTGTCTCTTGCTATACCAAACTTTTAGGCAGGGCTGACGCTAGATTTTATGTTGCCCGGGTCAAGACATGCATTTGATGCCCCTTATCACCCCCTACATAAAATGAAAAAAAATTTTTTTTTTGAAATGCCTTACATATTAGAAGTGGGAAGAAATTTTCCAATGTTTTTAAATTTTATTTTAAAATTTTAATTTCACTTACATTACTACAATAGTTTCACTGTTTGTTATTTTCACTCACGAAAACAAAATGAAAAGGCACTGCTAAGAAATGTTAAAAATGTACTTTATGAGATTTCTAGGTTGCAAATTCTTTAACAATTTGCTTGAAATCTAAATTTGTGCCAAACTTGTGTTCAATGGAAATAGATGCCAAATCACCAATCGTTGTTCAGACATTGACGATCGAAGATAATTTTTAATTAATTTTAATTTGGCGAAGCTTCTTTCAGAGCTCGCAACACTTACTGGTAATGTTAATAAAATTCTCAAAGCCACTGTCATGCTCACTTACATAACTCAATACATCTAAGGGTGTGCTTCCTTTCTTAACAGAGCCTGATAAAACACCAAATTTATCTGCCAGTTCTATTGCATCTATGTCTTTTACATTTTTGGTGTGATCAGATAAGGCACTTTCTAAATTTTTACATTTTAAAACAAGATCACTTTTCTCAATTTCTTGTAATTTGTGAATCTCATCTCATCTCATCTCCTCTTCCTTTTCCCTCTTTTACCTTGCAGTGGCGAGGTAAAAGAGGGAAAAGGAAGAGGAGATGAGATGTGATCAAGTCCTACACCCCAGTGTATCCTATGTCCGTAATGAGTTCTCAAGGCCGGTTTGCCTGTTTTGCAGGACGAAAAACACAGGATAAACTTGGGAAAAAACCTACTGTCCATGCCCAAGACCGGCTAACTTGGCTCTGGCTGAGGAAGATCCTTAAGTTCCTCACGTCACCGATGGGAATCGAACCTAGGACACTCCTTTCCCATGCATATGGTTGCAACGCTCACAGCCACTAGGCTAACCACGTGGACGTAATTTATGAATGTCATATAAAAATAAAAAATATGTACTATGTGTTTGAAGTTGTTGAAATCTCCCTTTTACTGAATGTAATGCTATATATACAATTAAGGAAAGTACCTACTGAATAGAAAACATCAAAGACCATAATTCTGCATAAAAAAGGTAATAAAGAAGACATCAGTAACTACAGACCTATCTGTCTATTAGCACACACATATAAAATATTTGCCAGAATCATCCTAAACCAAATACAAACCTCCATCAATGAAAATAGCTGCAAAGAACAGGCTGGTTTCAAAAAAGGCTTTTCAACAATAGATCGCATTCAGACTATTACTCAGCTAACAGAAAGATGCAGAGAATACCAGATCCCACTTTGTCTTCTTTTTATAGATTTTAAAAAGGCATTTGACACTGTTGAGCATAACGCAGTATTCCAAGCTTTAATGGAACAAGGCATAGAAAAAGCATACATCCAACTCATAAAAGATATCTACAAAGAAATCACAACAAATATCACCCTTTTCAATCACCCGATTAAAATTAACTTAAGTAGAGAAGTACGTCAGGGTGATGTCTTATTACCTAATTTCTTCACATCTACTCTGGAACAGCATCATTCGAAAAATTGACATGAAAGATGGAATAAACATTGATGGTGAAATATTAAATATCCTATTATTCGCCGATGATGTGGTATTAATATCTCACTCACCCAAACTCGTAGAATCAATGCTGAATAACATAAGCCAAAACTGCCAAAAAATTGGATTGGAAATACACCCTGACAAAACAAGATGGATGAAAAACAAATACTGTAAAGATCATACAATCACTCTAGAACGCCATACCATCGAAAAAGTTGAAGAATACATCTACCTTGGCCAGTCCATAAAAATGAATAATGATATATCAAATGAAATAGCAAGGAGAAAAAGAGCTGCTTGGATAGCCTTCAACAAAATAAAATCAACAATTACCAACCAAAACATAGATATAAACACAAGAGCCCATCTTTTCAATAGTCACATCTTACCAGCATTAACTTATGGCAGAAAAGAAGATGGGCAGGATATCTCGCCAGAATGAGAGACAACAGATGGACAGTCAGAGTTACAAACTGGTATCTGAGAGATACCAAAAGGAAACCTGGAAGACCAGCCTTAAGGTGGGAAGACCCAATGATTAAGAAAGTTGGAAGAAAATGGAGAAGAAAAGCCCAAGACAGGAATAGCTGGACTCTTTACGACCTGCAGTCATGGAGAAATCCTGACTGAAACCATAGGTCCATCAAGGTAATCAAGGTAATGCTATGTTGAGCATGTTGAAAAAAAAATCCACTTTAAATTTTGTTATGGGATCTTGTATTGGCATATCTTCTGATTCATAGTTAAATTGTCTTCTGGCTTTCCTTGGTATTGCAGACAGAGCAATTGCAAATTCTGCTACAATATCCAACTGATCTACCAACACTTTTGCTTCTTTCAAGGTATTTTTGAAGTCTTTGTCTGATCCGTGTCTTTCTAAATAAAGTATAACTTGTTCTAACTCACATACAGTTGCCAAAATATCTATATTAATTTGTTGTAGCATTTTACTGGCGGTTTAAACAACTGGCAGGTATTAACATGGTTTAAAATGTTATGCCAAGTAACAATAGAACAGAGAAATTGAAAATTCTGCAATTTCAATGCTAGACATTCAGCTTCATGTCTAGCCATTTTATCCATACACTCGTCAGCAGCAATTTCCAATAAAGACTCATAAATATCTCCCAGTTGATGTCGAATGGCTTCTATACGGCTTTCCCACCATGTAGCAGATAGTTGTTTTAATGTTAATTTAGTATGCTTCTTTAATACATCCCATCTGTGTGTGTAGAACCAGAAAAAAATACATATAATTTTTGTATGAGATCAAAACATGAAATCGCTTCTTTTGATGACATTACTGCATTATTTACTATCAGGTTAAGAGAATGGCAACTGCATGGAATTAAAAAAGGCTTGAGAATGAATATTAACAATGCATTTATGAATGCCAGAATTTTTCCCTTTCATGTTTGAGCCATTGTCATAACCCTGTCCTCTTAAATTATCAATTGACAAGCCATTTACTTCCAGTTGTTTGATTATTACTTGAAATAATGCAGCTCCAATGGTAGTTCTTACTGGTACAAATCCCAAAAAACTCTCACAAATTTCTACTTTTTTTTGCCTCATTTTCCTTATTTATAGAGACTTATCGCAAAATGATATACATTTGTTCCAGATGACTAATATCACTTGTATAGTATACAATAATACTATAATCTTTTGAATTTCTTACCCTACGTAATATATTCTGTTTTATGTTCTTTCCTAGCAAATGAATGAGTTTATTTTGTATATCTTTGTCCAAATAATGTTGAATGAATTCTCAATATATGTTTGGACAGTATTGAATCAAATTTTGCTATTAATTCCACCAGTTTTAAAAAACTACCATTATTGTATTCGTAGAGTTTATCTGATGATCCACGAAAGGATGAACAATGCTGTCCTAAAAATTGCACAGTTGCCAAAAGCAGTTCCAATACATTTTGCCAGTGACATGCTTCTTCATTCAGGATTCTCTGTTGGGTTGCATCAATAGTTGTTTCGGACTTTACTCTAACTTCTAATTCTATCCATTTGTTATGAGCTATTAAATGACTCTTGCTGTTTTCATGGTCCGTTAAAATTTCTGATAAATGTTTCCAGTCACTGTTACCTACTGTTGTCAATGCAATTTGAATAGTAGAAAACAGCTTACAACAAAAGCAAAACACCGTATTGTTTTTACGGGAATATATTAACCATGACCTTCGCACTACTTCACGATTATGTAATTGTCTTTTGTAATATGATGGTTTGAAATGGCGACCATGACTGTCTTGTGGAAAATTAAATTTATTTTCTTCATCAGAGTTACCAATTTGTACTGGTCCCTTCTCTACCATGAACAATCTAAATGAATCATTAATTATCTGGGGCCATTCTGCAGGATCGTACGAAATTTCACTTCTTTGAGTTTCGCTAGTGCTGTTAGTGCTTGTCAATTCTTGTGATTCTGTATATTTTGCTTTTCTTCCAACATTTCGGAAAATGGCGATTCGGAGATCGGTTCTTCTGTAATTTCTAACGTTACATTTTTCTCATTAGCTTCTCGCCTTTGTGAAGTTGAAGCAACTGTTCACCAACACTATCATTAGAATTATCTGATTTTAAGAATTTACTCAAGGAACCGCTCATTTTTTAATATTTGCATCTTTTCTACTTTTCTTTTACGGTATTGAGCCCCCGATAACCGTTTTCTTCCATATTCCGACATAATTAACTAGATTTGTCAAATGCTTCCCCATGAAGTTAGTCATGCTATGCTACTGCGTGCCACCAAAAGTTCTAAGATGCGCAAAGTAAGCAAATCTGCACGATTATGAATGTGAGCGCACTTGCTCAGTCAATCAATATTCAACTCGCGTCATGTAATATAAATAAAAAAAAATATTAAAAATACACCTGAAAATTTTGTATAAATGTATGGAATTTGCCACCCTAGGCAAATTCCCAGTTTGTAAATTTCCTTTAACTTTCATTGTTGCTTTATGTGGCCAGGGCCTTTTTGGTGGTTGATTATAGTGAGCAAGTTTGCTGACAGTTGGCTCTGCTATAATAACCCAGCATGCTTTCTAGTAATGAACTATCACTAGTGATAAGAAGGAAAAGTTCAGATTTTAACTCAAATATATTTTTAATTTTTTATTTTTTTAAACCAAAAATTAATCTAATATTACAATGATATTGGCCAGTACACAATAGCGTTCCTCTTTTGGACCAATAAAATATTTCCACACCATGATATCACTCTCCACCAATCTGCATAGTGGAAACCATGCATAAAAGGGTCTTATCAACTCAGGTTGTTTGTACCATATCCATAACTATCCATTTAGGTTGTGCAGTAAGAACCACAATTTGTTGGATGCCCTCTTCCACTTCTCAGATGTTTAAATGTCATATTGCTGACATCACAGCAGCTGCTTTTGACAACGACAAAGTTTGGTGCATTGTCATCTGGGATGTTGTTCCTGCTCTCTCCCATTTTGCACTGTGTTGCATTGTAACGTCAGATGTGGTAGTGCCACTGTTGATTAGCAGATACACAGTATTTCTTGCCATGAACATCTAGTTTTCATATTCTTTACAGTTTTGCTAATAAGAGATAGGTTTTGCCTGTTTGGTGATATTCTGTGTACAGGTTAACCACTGGAACAAACTTAAAAAGGCAGGTCATTACTGGGAAGTAATGACTTGCCAATCATATATACCAAGCTATATTATGCTAGTGTACACTGTGAGGGATTGCATATTTTCCACTGATGGAAAAATGCACAGTCCACCATTGTATAAAGTTAGTCATAATTTTGATAACGCTGATATTAATTATTGGTATTAATTAGATACTAAGCTCATCTAATATATATATATATATATATATATATATATATATGTATATATATATATATATGTAGAGCATAAACAAATCCTTTCATTAATGCAACTGGTTCTTGAAATTTTAATGTTTTTTAGTTTGGCTTATCCTGTTTTTAATTTTTTTCCTCATTTAAGCAAAACTTGATTTGATAATAAAAGTGTACTAAAATTATTTTTGCTGTTGCAGAAGATGATGAGCTGCGCCTAACCTTTCCAGTTCGAGATGGTATCATTTTAACTCCTTTTCGACTAGAGCACAATTTAGCTGTAAGCAATCATGTTTTCCATTTAAAACCATCAGTACATCAAACATTAATGTGGCGTACAGATCTTGAACTACAGTTAAAATGTTTCCATCATGAAGACCGTCAAATGAACACTAACTGGCCAGCCTCTGTTCAAGTGTCTGTTAATGCTACACCATTATGTATAGATAGGGGAGAAAATAAGACATCTCATAAACCTTTGTATCTTAAAGAGGTCTGCCAGCCTGGTCGTAACACCATCCAAATCACAGTTACAGCTTGTTGTTGTGTAAGTATTAATACTATTTTATAATTATTTACTGTTATATCATAATACATAATTATAAAACAAATTAATTAGTTTGAATTTAGTTCTTCTTTGAAGTATGATGAGGATTTCTTTTTATTGGTCATGAAAATGTTTTTCATGGAATAGTTTTTTAGAGCTTATGGGGAAGAACTGATAATTCAAATCTTTCATTTATAGTACAATGATATTTTGTACTTTTCATGCTTATATTAGGTTTTATAAATTTCGGAAAAATATATGTAATGTAATAGCATTTTTAAAAGAAAGAGGTAATTGTTGCTGTTGCAATAATGAAGAAATTAAAAATTAAAATATGCGATCTGATTCTGAAGTAACAAAAAAGTGGGAGGTTTCTAATTAATATGAAACTGGTTCTTGTCATTGGCAGTGGAGTTCACAGTTGATAATCTTCCCAGTTGTTTTCAAGATAACTGAAATGAGGAACAACATGGTGAAAATTCATGAGTTTAGTAACTAAGCAGTAACCGTACTTTTTGTTTTCTTTTTATTAAAGAAAATTAATACTTTATGAATATTTATGAATTATAGTTATTTTCACATTCAAGTTTTCTGACAGTGATAATTATTATTATTATTACATGACATCTCCAGGGAGTTCAAATGCTCATCGAGGGAGGGCATCTATTCTACAACTCTGTCTCCACCACTCAAATCCACCAACTACAACTAACCACAACTACACCAACACCATCTACTTCCCACCACCATCACTAGTATTTCCAAAGACAATCACAAACATCCATGCTCAATGCAGGATTCGAACCCACAGCCTTTTGGCTGGAGAGCAGATATGCTAACCACTCAGCCAACCAGGCCAGCAATGTTAAAACAAAATTCATAACATAAAGAGAAGAAAATTGTTATTCCCTGTAAGTAGGTTTCTAAAAAGGTGTGCCAGGATGGTCCAAGAAAATTAAACAGCTTATCGTAAGTGACTTTGGTGTGGGCTTCATTTAAAGCCTACACTGAAGCTTGCAATACTTGCAAAACCATTGTTAAAAGGAATAAATCTGGTAGAGCTAAATGTAGAAAATTCACTACCTGCACCAGTGGCAACTGTGCTTTCTGCTTCCTCCCAAAAGCTGTTGGGCATAGCTTTTGGCCATCTGTGCTTCATTTCTTTCTCACCAAAATGATAGGTTTGCAACAACAGCTAAAGATAAGGCTAACCTCCTGGCATCATTCTTCTTGTCTAACTCCTACATAGATGATGGAAAATCACCTTACCCAGAACTTTGCATTGCATACTTCTTGTAGTCTTCCACCAGAAAGACATCAGAAGAATCTTGAACAACCTGGGTACCAAAAAGGTTTCTCTTCCTGATGGAATCCCACCAGTTGTGCTCAAGAAATGTGCTCCTGAATTAATACCTGTTCTTTATCATCTGTACACAGAAGGCATCCACTGTACAGCATATAAGGTGGATGCCAGTCCATATACAACCAATTTTAAAAAGTGTTAAGTGTCTATCTACCATCCAACTGTCAACTTTACTGGTCTCAGCTCATTGTTGTCCAGAGTAACAGAGAAATTCATGAACAGTCAACTTCTTTGACATCTGAAGAAATTATGAACTAATCAATGATTACCAGTATGAATTTTGTCAATCAAGATTGATAGCAGATCCCCTGGCCTACATTACACACCTCTGGAAAAATTTAGAGAAAAACCTGTGCTTTTTTGAATTTGACATTTCTAAGGCATGTGATAGGGTCTGGCACTGAGGGCTTCTGAGCAGATTGCTATCTTATGTTCTGCCTTCCTTCCTTTGTAATTGGATTACCAGTTTTCTCTCTAGTCGTTTGCTATGGGTAATGGTGGAAGGTGTTCTTTTTCAGGTTTTCTCATTAATGCAGGTGTTATTTCATCCACCCACTTTCATATATATATATATATATAATTGAAGAAATTTAATGACTAAAAGCTGAGAGATACCAAAATAGAAAAACCTATTTATTATTTGAAAACACATCTAGAAGACTTCATTGGGTACATAACATGAAAAGAGAAATACAAAAAATATACATTACAAGAGAATAACAACTAAAAAGGAAATTACAAATGTATTGCTGAATATATCCTGGATGCCATAGTATCATTAGGCATATTCTGTTTTGGTATCTCAGCTTCTAGTCATTAAATTTCTTCAATTATGTCATATCATTGAGTAAATCCATTGCATCAAATGTGTGTGTGTGTAGACTTTGGGTTCACTGATATATAAGTAAGAGTTTATAATACAGGAAACTGGAATAAGATGATAACCATTATTTTAATTAAAACACAACATTTCATCCTAATTACAAAGGATTTTTTCAGGTGCAAACACACAAACTAGTAGACAAAAATAATGACTAACAAAGGTGATAGCCACTGTGTAGTTATACAAGAAACTGATGTTTTTTAAAACATTTCTAATCGTGTGTTGCATTGTCCAACATGTATGTGAATGTTTACACATTTATGTACATGTGTTTGCTAACGATGGCTAGGATGTATTCCAACAATTTGATATGTGGGTTTATATTTAGATGTATTGAATCTAATGCCATTTCCAAGGATTCCCAAATTTCTCTCTCAGTTATGCCATAGCAATGGTGTAATAGTTTGGATATATCCTATAACACTTGATGTCTCATTGTTGAAGCATCTTGTGGATCAGCTGAAGAGAGTGTATGTGATGATAAAGCCTCCTCCTTCAGTATTCAATCTTTCAATATATATATATATATAAATGACATGTTCTCACCGATCTCAACTCTTATTCACAGTTTTGTTGATGATAGTACATCTCAAACTTCAATATCATCTATGATAAGTGCCCTAAATACTGATCTCCACACTATTCTGTAATGGGACAATAACAACCTGGTCATTTTCAGTGCTTCCAAAACACAGTTTTGCCTGTTTTTCTTGCAAAAAAAGATCTTAGTTCTTCTCCACTTACCTTTGATAAGCTCAACTCAGTCAAGATCAGGTACCTCTTCAGAGATTAATTCTTACTCCTAGTCATAATCACGTAACTTCCACAGTATCTGAGCTTCGAGAAAATTAGACATCTTTTTGCTCTTGATGTGCATTTCAGAAGAGAGTTATATGGTTGATTGATGACCCTCACACTCTTCAGCCACTGTCACATAGTCAGTTTATACATTTTGTCTCTTCTACAGATATTTCCATGGACATTGTTCAGTAGAACTAGTACCCATTATGCTCCTCCCTCCCCATTTCTGATAAATCTATAAGAACATGAGCAATAGCTGTCCAGCATCCTTTTACAGTTGAACTGCAGATTCACCGAACCTGCTACTTTCACAGTTGTATTTTATTCCATACACCTCAGTTCTGTGGAACAGCCTTACCCATGAAAAATATCAACAGATTGCTTTGCTCTTGATCTGAGTCCACACATGGCATTTATTTACTATAAATGTTGCAGCCTGTTGTATGTAGAAGTCATATTTAAAAAAAATAAAATCTCTTTAATATATGAATGTCCTTATTCTAAATTCTCTGTTTTTTCTTTCTTTTACAGAAATAAATATAAATATATACGAAACATTTATTTAATAACTATAAATTACTAATACTGTTTACTCATTTTCTGCTAATTAGAGTTAAAATAATATTATGCTATTTACAGTCCCACCTGTTCCTCCTTCAACTTGTCCATCGTCCAACAGTACGTTCCGTTCTTCAAGGTTTATTAAGGAAGAGATTACTTCCTGCTGAACACTGCATTGCCAAAATCAAACGCAATTTTACAAGTGTAGCTGCATCAGCCAATAGTACAATGAATGGAGAAGATGGAGTAGAGCAGACAGCAATCAAAGTGTCTTTAAAATGTCCAATAACATTCAAGAGGATAACATTACCAGCAAGGGGACAGGAGTGCAAACATATACAAGTAAGTGTGTCTCTTCATGTGTGTGTGTGTGTGTGGCGGAGAGGGGGGGGGTACTTTATAAGCAGCTTCTATCTGCAGGTTTGATAATTTTACTAGTGAATCAGAATTTAACTAGAATTTGTAAGTTTCCTTAAATTATTTTCAACATCACTTTATAGACCGACACACACAGTGTGTCCATTAAGTAATAAGATTGGCTTTTCACAGGACAGCCCCTTGAATAAAAGTAACAAATGTGTTTATAGTTTTGACCACTAGAATATGTTATAATTGCAGGTGCAACTTTCGAGTTGGGTGATGCAGCAGTTTTTGTGTGGCAACGTTGAAGTAAGAGTGTGTGAGTGGAGCATGTCAAAAGTTGCATCATAGAGCAAAGAGCTGTGATAAAATTTTACTGTAAATTAGGAAAAAGTGCAGCAGAAGTGTACCAAGACCTAAAAAAAGTTTACGACAGTGGCTGCTGCACAGGTGTTCCACTGGTTTTCAACATTTAAAGAAAGGAGGGAGTCTCTGAATGATGAATCATGTATCAAGACAATGTTCTTGCTTTTTTTTTTTTTTTTTTTTTTTTTTTTTTTTTTTTTTTTGGATGCTGCTAGAATTATTCACTGTGAATTTGTTCCTGAGGGTACCACAGTGAACAGTCAATATTATTTAGGCGTAATGCAATGTTTGTACACCTACATGTGATGTGCCAGGAAAGAACTGTTTCACAACAATAATTAGTTTCTGTTACACGACAAAGTGCCTGTGCACTGTGTGCTGCCTATGAAGCAATTTCTGGCTTCAAAGTAAATCTGTATGATGGAACATCCCCTATTCGCCAGATTTGGCTCCTGCAGACTTTTCCTCTTCCCAAAGATGTGTGCCTTGAAAGGGAAGCACTTCAGCAACATTGAGGACATCCAGCACAGTGTGACCCAGAGACTGAAGATGTTGTGTGGAGTTGGAGGGAGATTATTTTGAATCTGTGTAATTGACAATTCCAAATATAGTTCTTTATTTTGATATAATAATAATTGTTACTCAATGGGCACACTGTGTATGTGTGTGTGTGTGTGTATATGTTTATTTATTTTATACGTAAAACTTTATATTATGTAATCATTTCCTCAACATGTATTCCTCATTCATAAGTAGATTAATTATTGCATTATTTATTACTTATAGGAAAAGCTGAGTAATTTACTTTCTTATTTATCTTTTAAAATGACTAATCATACACATATTATCAGCTTTTTCAGATTATAAACTATTTGTCATTTCAGCAATTACTGCTATATTACTCACTAGTGACCAAGCTGTAGCTTCCCTTTGTTACAAAGGTTAGGATTTGAAAGAAGTTGTGTTGTTCCATAGATATTTTCTTTACAGATCGTTGATAAAAGAAATGTAGTTAAATTATATAAAATTATGCAATTCTTTGTATTATAAGTAATTTTAGGGCATTGCTTTCTTATTTATGGAAGTTATCTTCATTCTAGAGATTCAGTGCTATTTTCAGAAGCATATATATTGTTACAAAAACTTAAACCTCCACAGCTCAGTTGCTCATGATGATGTCTTTTGGTTGGAAAGACCTGGGCTTGCATCCTGTCTAGAATGTGAAAATTTTTTATAAGGTATAAAAATTTTAAACAGCCTAATAATACTAATCAGAGAATGCACACAGTTTACAGACATAGCAGACTGTACAGACAGGATTAACTACCCTATCACGGCATTGGTTTCTATAAAGCCAAGTTACCAGGTAATTTGACAAGACATTGAGCTTAATGTAAGAGGAAGATGAGAAAAGTTAAACCAGTTCATATATATTTTTCAACAAGAATCCATGATAAACGTTCACAAACCTAATGACAACAGAATGTCTGTCATCTCCTTTTATCAACGATCTGTAAAGAAAATATCAATGGAATAACACAATTTCTTTCAAATCCTAGACTTTGTAACAAAGGGAAGCTACAGCTTAGTCACTAGTGAGTAATATATTATATCCTATTAAATGATCTGTAATCTTTCTCTCTCTTTCTCTGTGTCATTCAGTCCTGTTTTCCTGTATCAGTTATAATATTGAATTTGGTACACAAATTTTACATTCTGTCAGTTTATCTCATAGTTTGCATGAACTTTAGAAAGAAATCCTTTTAATTTCAGCAGAATTGACCTTTTATCACTTGATTCCATTAGCATCTTGAGTTACAGTAACCAACATTGTCATATTGTCTGTGAATTGCTTAGTAGTCATCATTTACTATTAGTGAAGCAGCCTGTTATTATTTTTGCATGAGTGACGACACATCCCCTTTAATTACTGTTTTCCAAGACTGTCTCTTTTTTTCTATTTTATGAGAACATTTTTTTGGTTGTATAACTCAAGAAAGGGAATTCTACTGCAGTACTAAACTTGCAAAATGGAGATACTTCCTAAAAAAGATTTTTTTTTTTCTTACAGATTTTCTTCTTACTCTTAGTTGACTTCTTAAAATTCTAGATTTTCTACACACTAAAAAATTAAAATAAAGAAATAATCCATTCTAAAATAAAGATCCAAAAGGCTTCAGTTCGGTGATGCAAAATTATATAAATCATGTGGATGTTAAATCCAACATTATTTCAAAGCCAAACATAGAAACTATGAAAGTTTTGTATGAAATTTGACCAGAGAGCATACAGGAATACACTCGCTGGCATTTACGATTGAAATAAATCCATGGACATATACTGATTTCAATGGGATAGAAGCACTTAAGTACATGGAATTCAAATGAAAGGAGTAAAATAAGTAAACCTTTTAAATTCATATACAGTCACCTCTCACTATAGTGAACTCATAAGAAGTTGAAAAATAATTTTCAAAATGAATTTCTTGAAGAATTTGTGAAGAGACTGTATCAATAATTCACTTAATCACTTATATATTTAGTTCACTGTCACCCAATGCAGCATCATGTTCAAAATATGTAAAATTGTTTATTGCATCCTTAAAGTGCAGTTTTAATAAGGATAATATAAGTATTTAACAAATAATAATTTTTATTAAAGAACTAGTAGAAGAGAACAAACAGAAAAAAATTTGAAAATTGTGTTTTTCAAAACCTTTGTTAAATTTAAATTTTTTTCTCCTCCAGTGTTTTGATCTTGAATCCTATCTCCAATTAAACTGTGAAAGAGGTGCATGGAGGTGTCCAGTATGCAAGTAAGTAGATCTACAAATTTTTAAAAAATACAGAATGTTTAGTTTAAAAAAAAAGTGTATGAAGCTGCTATTTGAATGAAATTTGCCATTACTGATCCAGATGTTGATACATTGCTTGTATGTGAATATATTATCAGACTCATGAGAATGTCATTATAATTTTCTTTGAGTTAATGAGGATCGGCCTTTCATTTTGCTTTGCATGCAGTTTCCTTGAAAACGTTCACAGAAGTTTTCTTAGTTAAAGCTTTTTTTTTCACTATATAAACTTAAAAAGCTCTGTAATGAAAGCATGGGATAACATGAAACCATGAAATAACATGAATATGCCGTGAAAAGTGATGATTGGTTTTGCTTGCAAAAGGTCAGATTTGAAGATCCAAGTTGTTCATTGAGATCTCTTTTTAAGAGGACCTAACCATTATCAAATGGCAATCTTGATAGGAAGATAGGATAATATGAAAGAAAGCATTTTTCAAAAGACCCAATCTTTTAGTTAATTAATTCATGAAAATTAATTCAAAATTAAGCAAAAAAATTAAGAAAAAAAGAAATACTAATTTCAATGGGATAGAAGCAATTTAAGTACATGGAATTCCAATGAAAGGAGTAGAAAAAGAAGAAAATTAAGCAAATTAATTCATGAAAAAGATTTAAATCTAAAAATTACAAAATATTTAAAAATAACAGGTGTAATTAACTCTATATTTAAACCTAACCTAGTTCTAAAACATACCAGACTAAAAGTATACATTACGTTAGCCTTACTAGTCCTATTGTATGGAAGTGAACTCTGGACAATAAAACAAAAAGACAAATAAAGATTAATAACAGCTGAAATGAAGTTTATGAGAAAAACTGCAAAGTATACTCTATTCGATCACAAAAGAAATGAAGAAATTATGAAAGAATTAAACCAGGAATCAGTAATAGAAAAAATTAAAAAATATAAACATAAATGGATGGAACACGTTGAAAGAATGAAAACAGAAAGAATGAAACCAAAACAAGCCTTAAATTACGAACCATTAGGAAAAAGAAAACCAGGACGTCCTCTTAAGAGATTCAATGATGACTTATAAGGCCAGAACAGGCCACTCCAGGCCTAAAAGCATGATGATGATGACGAAAGATTCATGACTAATTTTTTTTGCAAGTGAAACTCTTCACTTTTAATCTGTATAATGCATACAGATCTGAAAATTACTGTATTGATATTGAGGTTTGATAATTTACAATCTCAAAAGCTACCATACAGTACTACATTAATGTACATTTTGAAAATGTGGTCAAATATGGTAAGTATATTTAGAATCCCAAATTTTATTGTATTATATAATGTATCAGTATCATTTGCACAATCGGCTTTCAAAAGAACACTTTTTTTTTGTATTATACCATACATTTCTCACCTTACATTTCTTTTATCTAAGATGATAAAATCAGTAGTATGAGAGAGTTTGGTGTTTGCTGGCCTGGCTGTTTGAGTGGCTAGTGTATCCACTCACCAATCAACAGGCTGTGGATTTGAATCATAGCATGGGCCTAGATGTTTGTGATTGTCTTTAGGTGGGAGATGAATTTCATTGCTCAGTGTGAGATGCCTGCTCCATTTATTGGAGACTTGAAGTGGTCTGATCCATGGTACTAATGTTCTATAGGTTTACAATGTTTTGTGGGTAGGAGTTCACATAAATAATAATAAATAACAACACTAAACTCTATGATTTTCCTTTATTTTTTAGATTTTGTTCTTTAAAAAGATATGAACTGTAATAGTATGATAACTCTTTTTCTGGTGGATGAAATGTTTTCATCTGGATATAAGCTAAGCTCAGAAGATTCATGTGAATTCAGGAATCTGAAACATAATGGGAATCATTTTCCTTTAATTCAGCAGCATTTAGTCAACTTTCTTGAATAGCTGCAGTAATGAGTACACATTTTTTTATGTAATTTGATATCAAACATCAACATTAAAAACTTATAGTGATACAGTTAAGACATTGTGCTTTGATTTCATTATTTTACAAGTTGCTTCAAAATGGATAAATGACAATTATCTTGAAATTTTTATTTATTGTATTTGTCGTTTTTTTTTTTTTTAATCAGCAAACCAGCTCTATTAGAAGGTTTGGAAGTTGACCAATATATATGGGGTATTTTAACAAATCTCAGCAATTCTGATGTGGAAGAGGTTACTATAGATGCTACTGCTAGTTGGAAACCTGTTCCCGTTAAAACTATAAAAGAGGAGCATGATGGAGGTTAGTTATATAGATTTATATTTCTATAAAATATAGTCTCATGAGGATTCCATTCTGTGTACAGTATAAAAAAAAAGATACAGTAAAATAAAAAGAATGCAGTATAATAAAAATATAATTAAGTAGAATTTGTTAATACTGTTGATCCACCTATTGTCCAGCCCTGTGGTCATACGTGCTTATTACTGCAGTTGGTCATCAGAGAAGCAATAATAAATGCTGTTATCTTTTGTGGTTATTTAAAAATCAATAACTTAATTTGTTTTCATTGTAATTTTGTTTAAGAAAGATGTACATTAGAAATGTACATCTTTCTAATGTACAAAGCATGTACATTAGAAATATAAATGCTTTGTATTAAGTTGTAAAGAGCTTAAAATTTATAAAATTTTGCACTGAGTTTTAATTTTCACATTATTCATGTTTTTTTTTTTTTGATAATATTAACTTGCAACATAGTAATAAGACAAACTGATGAATTTATTAAGTCTGTGAGCTTTACAGGATTTAAGCTTGTTTTTTATTGCACAAACTACTTGTCAGAAACATGTAGGCATCAACAGCAAGCATATACTGGAACAATTTTAGAATTTTTTTTTATGCTAAAATGTATAAAAGTAAAAAGTACAGGAACCAAACCTGGGAGTCTTGAAGTGGCAAACTTTGAAGAAAACAATGATTAATTCAGCTTGGGAGGTATGTAGTAGCATTGTCTGCAAGGAAAGAAAAATAAGAGCACCATGGTGGACACATTGAGGCAATCCTGGAAAGAAGAAAGCATGCCAAAAGTTCCTAGCAAATAAAGGTTATATGAAAACTGAAGAAAGGATATTTTAGATGTCTGGAGTAAATACATTGAAAGACTGTTAAATGAAACAAGCAGTGACAAGAACAGCATTCAGAAAATATTCAAGAGGAATGTAATATGGAAAGCCTGAAGTAAATGATATTCAATCATATGAAAGTATAAAAGTTTTGTAAGTTGGGCTACATAAGTCCAGCATACAAGTCTGAGGGCTTAGTCAGAAGGTCAAATCCCAGATAACTGGAGTAGAGCACTCATAGTTTTCATCTGTAAAAAGGGAAATAAAGTTGAATGTGAAAATTAGAGAAGAATTTCTCTACTAAGTGTTCCAAGGAAGATTTATGCCAACATACTTGAGAGGAGAAATTTGGAGAAGAGGAAGCTGGGAAGCAGAAACATAAGAAGCATTGATGGAAAAGAAGTTGAACTGGCAGAAGAACTAGAGAAGTATCATATCAACATAAGTGGCATTATCAAGATAAAGAGGACTGAAAGGCGAGATTCTTCTAAATAATAAATATAAGATGTTACACTCTCTGTCCAAAAAGAAACCGAACTTTTCGAAAACAGAAGAAACTAGTGGCGCCACCTGTCGCATCTTTTTGTTGCCGAAAGCTTAAGTTAACAACCTTCATTAGTGTCGTGTCAATGTTTATGACATTTGTTTCATTAGAAGCCGAGTTATAGTGCCAAGAATGATAGTGTGTTTTGATTAATGGTCAGAAAATGAGTTTCAACAAACAGAGCTGCAATTGACTTTTGTGTTAAACTTGGTAAAAGGTTTACCAAAACGCATCAAATGCGTCAAAAAGCATACAGTGATGAATGCTTATTCCGTACTCAAGTTTACGAGTGGCTTAAGCGATTTCAAAGTGGCTGTGAGACGCTTGAGGACGACGAAAAACTGGACAAAGTTAACATCCGAAAAGTGCGTGATTTCATCAAAGAAAACCCAAAATCATCCATGAGATTGATTGAAGATCAATTGAAGATTCCAAAATCAACTGTGTGCAACATTTTGACTGAGAGTTTGGGCCTTTGTAAATTGAATTTGCAATTTGTTCCCCATAAGTTGATAAATTGACAGATAAATATTATAGATACAAGGAGGACTATATTATGGGTGCTTTCAACTATGAGAATATAGAATGGATGAAGTATACATTTATTACACATAATATATATTGTATATCTACACATTAAATATAAATATATTGTAATGAAATGTACATTTTTGAGATACCCTGTATGTGTGTTTAGAAATACTATGCATGCTATAAAACTGATTTTTTTTTCCTTTTTTTTTTCTCCCAGAAATGTGCAGTTCTCAAAAACGCTTCAAGGCAATGTCACCCAGTAGTATGACTATGCCAACAACTAGTAGCTGGGAAATGGGACAAGGATTGTCACCATACTCTGCTCTACCTCCTCCAGATATGCAATGTAAGTAGTTTTGACTATTATATTCAGCTTACTTCTAATGAATCAGGTTAATGGATACAAAATAAAAATATAATTTTTGATTATATTTACTTATTATTTAGATTAGATTATACCTTCTGTGACTGAGTGACTTGCCGCTTATTGCTTTGTTGAAAAAGAGATCTTAGTTCAACTACACCTACAAGGGTGGTCTGAAAAGTTCTCGGCCTAACAATGAAAAAACGAATTTACATAACTACTTAACAATTACAAGAATATTTTAAAAAAAAATAACAATTTTACTTACACATGAGTTTCAGGGAATAAATTTTTGTTTGTAGCAATTTCTGCTGTGTGTTCTGTTTTGGCAATCCCTTTGAATACTCCAACAGTAGTTGGCCATCATGTGAGAATCCCATCTTCCTTGGTACCGATTTTCCATAGTTTTTAAGTCTTGATGAAATCTTTCGCCTTGTTCATTGCTTACAGCACCTAAATTCTCGGGAAATCTATCAAGATGACTGTATAGGAAATGAAGCTTTATGCTCATGTTGCAACTAGGCGCTGGAAATTTTCAAGCATTGTTTCCACTAGATCTTTGTAATTGCATGCTTTTTTGTTTCAAGAAAATTATTCGCAACTATCGTAAATGAAGTCCAGGCCTCTTTCTCAATTTCGTTCATAGAGTTGATGAAATTTGGGTCTCTCATTAAAGTTCTAATTTACAGTCCATCAAATACACCGGCTTTAATTTTTTCATAACTAAGTCGTGGAAATTTTTCACATATGTATTGGAAACAGTCACCTTGTAAATCTAAAGCTTTAACATACTGCTTCATAAGACCTAGTTTGAAGTGTAGAGGTGGAAAAATGATTTTTCTCTGTCGATTAAAGGTTGATTTATAACATTCTGTTCTCCAACATTTAAGGATATTCTAAGAGGCCAATGTTTCTGACTCCAGTGTTGGTTTCTAGCTCAACTATCCCAGAAGCATAGAAAACACGGAAACTTTGTATATCCTCCTTGAAAGCCAAGTAAAAAGTTCACCATTTTAAGATCCACACAGATGATCCAGTTATGGTCTGTATATTTTAATAACTTCAGAACCTTTTTAATGTCCTCATATGTTTCCTTTAAGTGGACTGAATAGCCAATAGGA
The DNA here is from genome assembly GCF_054136105.1 of Typopeltis vanoorti. NCBI lineage: Eukaryota > Metazoa > Arthropoda > Arachnida > Uropygi > Thelyphonidae > Typopeltis > Typopeltis vanoorti. Next base: position 58,755,341 of record NC_143562.1, read on the forward strand.
ATTGAGTCATATACATTCCCATTGTGTAGTAAGACACACTTGAGACTTCTGCTTGAACTGTCGATAAATAAATGGCACTCATTTGGATGATATTGTACCACACCCATTTCAGTTAGTAAACCTGACAGATTGTTACAGTAAACAAACCCACACTCGTGTTTAAAATATTGTACAAGATTACTTTCCGTGCTACGATAAAAAGTTATCTTCGTATCTTGCTCCAGTAAGTTTTTTTCATTTAATCTTGAAGCTAACAATTCCGATGATTCCTCTGATAGGCCCAAATCTCTTACTAAGTCATTCAATTCCGCTTGAGTAAAACGTTGTGGTCCAGAACTAGAAATTAAATTTTCATTGTCTAAATCACCATCCAGGTCTTGCTCCTCAAGAACATCTGGCATATCCCGATCATGCTCGTTCTCAAGTAAAGGAAGTCCTTTATAAATTGGCACAGCTATTTCATTGGAATGAGCAACTGGCCGAATTGCTGAGTCGAGATTTGGATACACAATTTTTTTCTTATTATAACCAGAAGTCTGAACTAAACAAAAATAGCAATCATCTACGTGATTTTTCGATTCACGCCAAATCATTGGAATGCCAAAAGCTAATTTTTGGCGTTTTCCCTTGCTCCACTGTCGTAAATTTTCTACATATGACTTACACACTTTATTTGGAGCGCATGACTTGTCCTGATCTGCAATTTTTACGTCAAAGTATGCAAAGTACACTTTCTTAACGAAATCAGTGATATTTGTCCTTTGACTGGGAACAGTAAAGCTGCCACAAATGTAGCAGAAGGAATCTACACTATTGACACATTTTCGAGTAGTGGACATGATGTATTTTCTTCACTGCCAACTAACATGCAATTAACAAGACAAAAAAAAACCAGAGACTTTATTGAAACGTTATAAGCACTCGTCATACTTTCACGATCGATTAACGATTGACTGATTTCGATCGTTCTTTGTCCGCTATGACGCATATAGCATTCATTTGTTTTAGGCAGTTGTCATCGCCTACTTTTCATCACCTAAATGTATTAGGTCGGTTATCGGCCTCTCTCGCATTCAAAGCGCCAGTACGTGCCGTTGCAGGTTCTTATGCATTTATTCGTTTACTAACAAGCGAGAGCAGTGAGCGCTCTGATTCTGATCTGCGCACCGCTTTGAATAATAGGCTATATCTTTGGGAATTTTTCGAATTTCTTGATAAAAAGTTAGGAACAGATTTTTAAAAGTACATACTTTCAGAAAATAATATTAAAAAATCGATTTTTTTGATCCTCTAAATAGTACTGCCTCCTTAAAACTAGCAAAAAGAAAATGCCATAGAGGAAAAACCTGACGTGATAGAGAAAAATGGGTTTGATATTTGAAATCAGCGCACCCAAATTAGTAAAAAAACAAGTGTCAGATCATAATCAGCAGAAAAAAAAAATTTTTTTTGTTGGCCAGTGTTATCCATTCCATTTTAAATTCCTATTCCTTAGGTAAGTGATGAGATCACTGCTGTGTTCAAGAACAATGATCATGGCCTCATGGCCCAGACACATTAGATTCTTCCCTCTGTCACCTGTTTCACCCTGATATCTTAAGAATGTAAAATTCTCTGCTATCATGGTGTAACATGAAGAATAAATAAAATAAATTAAGAACCCTGCATAAAAGATAATAGTTGAATTAATTAAAAGAAAAGGAAAGATTCTTGCATCCAATAAAATATATAAAATATAAAGGTTTGTTAAACTAACTAACAAAAGAAAGAATATATTAATATTGTGATATGATTTAAATAAGAAAAGTTAAATAAATAAGACAGTAAAGGATTAGTCATAAAAAATGGTATGTGAGAGGCTAGAGATTAAGTTATTAAGTAAGTTCATAGAAAAATTTTGGAAGGGGGATTAAATTAGAGGCTAGCAAAAGAAAAACAAAAAATCGCTCAGGGCCGATTCTCGGATTGAGACATCGTTACGGGCTTGCCGATCAAAGGACGTTTGGCAGAAAAACGCCACCCTAATTGGTCGGTGAAGTAAAAACAAGTAGGGGGCGGAGAAAAGAAGTTAGAAAAAGTGCCGTTAGGAGAACAGGTATAAAAGGGTTGGAAACCCCCCCCCCCCCACTGGGCTTTTTTGGTTTTGGTTTTGATTCCGTTCCAGGAGAGTCCTTTGCGATCTCTTTCATAGGAATATCACGGTGTTTTCCTGAGTGGTGAGAAAGGGGTTATATTTCACAACACGGAAACGAAAGTGAGCGGAATTTCGGTTCCGTGTTTCCTATGTGAGAAGCGAAGAATGCCATGTAGTCGAGGAAAAGAAAGCTATTCTTTATGTTTCGACTTCAGTGACAACTATGAGAAGGGGAAAGAAGTAAAGAAATTGATGTCCACGTGGCGAGTTGCACAGCTGATATATAGATGATTCAAAGTGTTCTGAGTTACGAAAAGTTAAGCCAGCGTAAGCCTAGTTCAATTCCAAAAAGAACATAGGAGAAGCAGATTATTGGTGAGGTTATATCAAGATAGTTCAATCAGAAGAAGGTAAAGGTCCATATGAAAATCCCAAGAAAGAAAGGTATTGTGAAATATATCTAATGTTAACTAAAATTTGTCTGTGATAAGTATCATTATTCTAATACGGAACTGTTGAAGTGACCAAGGATAATTTATACTAGGACTTTAGTATCTGACAGAATATATTAAAAGTAAGCTGGCTAGTGTTAATGTTATGTGAAAAATTAAGTGTCCTGCAAATTTTGCATGTCTATTATAATGTATAGGAAGGTTAAATGTCGTAGTTGTGTGTTAGTGCAGTAAAAGGTTTAGTTAATCTACTTAAGTTTGAATGGTCAAATAGTGTGAATTAATCTTATTTGTCCATGTCAAGTGTATTTATGTGTTGAATTGTTATGGTGGCAGGATCATAGCCTAATTACTGGTAATAAGCTAATGTTAGTTTGTAAGTATTTAGTTTAGCATTAAATTGAGTAATCACAAAGAATTGATTTGTACCATGTTAAGGAATTTAATAAACCTTTGTTCAATGATAAAAGAGTTGTCTGAAATTGCTGTCCAATGCACCACTTGAAAATTACGAACCTAATCACGCGGGAAATTAATGTTAAGAAACGAGATAAAGTGTCACGACTGCAACATTGTTTCACTTTCAGACATATTTGAGTTCTTTCTCCTTGTTTTTGTATATAATATCTCAAACTAAATATCCCAAAAGGCGCAGCATAAATACAAATATTAGGGGTACTAAAGGGAGAAATAACTTAAGTATGAGTAAAAATTTTGGTGATATCTCGCGCGTAGATAATAAAAGAACATAGATAAGAGGAAATTATAAAATAGAATAAAAATCGTAAATTAGGTCACAACATAAATGGTGCAGCCAACAGGATATAAAGTATAAGAAAGTTAATAGAATAGAATAAGAGGTCACAACACACCTCAGTAATCTTCACACTAGAATCCAATTTACAATGAAAAGGAAACTAATAATAGTCCAGCTGGATACATTCACACACACACACCCCCTTCGCAATTTTGTAATAACTATCAATAAGTCCTATGGGACAAATTTTTGGATATGTTTTTCCTCACTACGATTAGAAAAGGACTGATGAGGATGATACAGCTTGAAACATTGTATACACTTGAAGTATTGCAATAAATCTTTATTTCTACCATTTAGGTCCCTTAAACTTGAATATAACTGAAGGATTAAGGATGGGTTTGATGATGAGATTAAGTACAGAAATTGGCACACATCCTCATATAGAGGCAGAACCTATCCTATTTATATAAATAAATAAACGAATTGGCAAAAGTATGATAGTTTGCTACTTAAGCAGTAGAGATTGGAGTTGGCTTGCCAAGAGAGATTTAGAAGCTAAGTTTGCAATGCATATCAGTTGCAGTCCAATGAGAATTAATTTAGGAGGTGCTGAGCAAGAAGGATAATAGCTGAAAGACTGATATAATATATCAAGATCCAAGTAGGAGTTATATTTCTTAATACTGGATGTGGATGTGAAGATATTATTAACAAATGTGATAATGGTATTATTATTATCATCCTAAGATCCCATGGAGTCACAGACTCATCTAGGAGGTCCCTTTTATCATGCACACAGTTCATCATACCGTGACTCAAACACATTCAAATTCTCTGCAGACACCACACTCTCAGGCAATGCATTCCTATCATTCACATCTCTCCGTGCAAAAAAACCTGCTTCTCACTCCCTTCCCTATACAGCTTCCAGGGATGACTGCTTGTTCTCTGCCAATCTCCCATTATTGATAGCCATACTCCTGAAATTCCTGCCAGGTAAATATGATATGTATTTTATTTTATTATGTTTTTATGAAATATTGTAAACTGATCACACTTTAGTATCATGGGTGAGTGAAGGAAATCTTCCTTGCTCTAGAGACTAAACATTATACTTTTTTCAAAACAGTTCTGGCCTTACAAATAAAAGTAGATGATAAAAATCATCTGTTACCTCATAACTTTTTAAAACATCCATTCCACAGTGTGATTCAGGTCTATAGCTTGTTGGTTGAAGAATGGAGACACTGTCCACTCAGTTAACTTGGCCAGCAAGATAATTGTAGAATGAGTTATTGTCATGTGGTATGTCATAATTGATAGTGCTATTATTCTTAAATGCCACCTATTTAAACATTTGCATTGCTGTTTTTAATGTACGTGCGTATTTAAACTGGCATATATTGGACTAATACTAACTACCACTTATTAGACAGTCTTAATTTAATTTGTGTATGTATATGAAGAGTCTCCATAGATGAATTGGAATTAACTTTCCCTTCAGTTGGAAAGACCTGTGTTTAAATCTGTTTAGGATGCAAAGAACCTTTATCAGGGCTTTTCAAGCGAAGGTGAGTTATTTATTCTCATATGGAGGTGACAGGGTTTGTTTGTCTGCCTGGAAACTCTCACTTTTCACCCCATAAAACAGTCTAACTGGCCATATCACATTGCATGATCTGGCCCAATTAGTCTGATTAGCAAGATTAATTGTCCTATCATAAGCAGTAAGCAGGTTTCTAAGAAGCCAAGGCCAAGTTACTTGGTTGTGACAAGCTATTGAGTCTAACATGAAAGGGAAGATGGGATGGAATATATATAGGGGTTGCACGTAAGTCATGGAACATTCTGTAGGAAGGGCCAATCTTTTCAAAGCCGAAAATGAAGGCACATATGATGTGGTTTTTCATAACTAATAAAAAAAAAATCTGGTAATGTTAAAAAACTTATGTAGTTACTTCACAAAGATGGGTCCTTTCTATGGCATGTTCCATGACTTATGGGCCACCCTATATTATATTATGCTAGTTTCATATCTCTGTTTTTAAATTTTTTAAGTTAATATTTTAAGAAATTGAATTTTTTTAAGCTTATTCACTAATAGTAATGTTATTCATTATACTTATTCTTAAGAAAAATTATTTTAATTATAGCCATAGCCAATGGCCCTATGATACCAAATGGTGTTGGATATGCAGGAGGTGGAGGTAATGGGGGATTTGATTTTCAGTCGCAAGCATCGGATTTCAGTAGTCCCCTTTCTCATTTAAATGAAAGCGTAGCTTCTTTAGATCCTTTAGCAGCTATGGAAAAATCCCTAAGTCACCACGAACAGGTTTGGATTTTAATATTTTTCATAATTACTATCTATAAAACTGCAAGATTTGTTTAACAAACTGTAGTTCTATATTCTCTTCTAAAATCATAATACAGTTAACTCTCACTACAGCAAACACTATTATAACAAACCTCTACAAAGTAGAGGTTTGCTATAATAGTTTTGTTATAATATTTTGTTATAATATAAATGTTTTGTTATAGGTTTGTTATAATAGTTCGACAAAATTCATATTCTGTATCAAGAGCTATCATCTATAGCAATGATCTTGTGAGTTTATTGCAGTAAGAGTTGGCTGTACAACATTATGAATTAATACTGTTAAAAAGATTTTAATGTAATCAATAATGCAGCATTATATAGCATGCTTGAGATGTTTAGAATATTCTTATTTTCAGTCTTTTTATCGGCATCTCATTTTTGATTCTTTTCTGTGATAAGAATTTTGTTCTATATTGTTAAATATTTTTTTGCAGCATTCAGATCTTCCCTCCTTTACAAATATGTATTGTTTTCTTTTCTTCATAGTCTTCCCATTACTTTTATTTATCCATAATTTAACTCTTTCCTATATTTTTCTCTATATTCTTCTGATATATTAGCTAGGAACTTGCTGTCTAATCTCATTTTTTCTAGACTCATTTTTATATTTCATATAACAGCATTTTCCTACCTGCAGTAATTCTTTTATATTAGGCAGTACTTAATACTGTGTAATGCTGTTTTAAGTTGAAAGTCGATTTCCTGGAAGCTGCACATTTTTCTAAAGTGTGACCTAATTTTTTTTTATAATTTGTGCAATTTTTGGTGGTTTTTCTATGTCCCCAAAACTGGGTCCAGTACAAACCCAAGCTTTATTGCTTATTACTGTTCTCATCAGCACATCTAAGGCTTTATTGCTCTAAAGAAAATCCCTTATGTTCTTTATACAAGTCAAATTTTCTCTGCTAACCTGAAGCTGATTTTAGAGCAGGAGTCAACATTCTGCAGGCTCAACAACTGACCGTTGATACAAAGAATTTTTCTTGAATGATGGTAATAGCCACATGCTAGCATTTATGTTCAGTTGATTCTTGCTTTCTTCTTACAGATTTTTATATGAAAATGCAGTGCTCCCTGAAAATCTTACCAATTTGTTCACGAATCTCCTTTAGTGCTTTTCTTAAAAAAAATTCCTCGCTGATCTCTGTTCTAGTTTTGTCAGATCTGTTGCATTCAGCTGAATTAGCTGAGGCTTCTGACTTGACTATTGGATAGTGTGTTTCCTAGATAGAGTCATACTATTAAAGGTGAACAGTTTCCTGGGTCCAGCTGTTTTTATGTGAATCCCATCAATGAAAGGATGGGAACCTATTGTGCATTAGCATTGTAAGTGAGGTAAAAGTTAAATAACTCAGAGATCTTTCTACAGAGACTAAAGATGGAAATTATATCCCCAAGTCTACAGTAAGTAAGGTGGTGAAATTCCTCTACTACCAAAACATTCTCACACATCTATGCCAGCAATAGGATTCACACCCATGGTCTGTTGGGTTTGAATTCTATTGCTTGATTGGATCAGACCACACAACAGTCCATAATGTGTGGTCTGACTAATACTTTGTACCAGGGGTCAGCAACCTTTTCAGACTAGCGGGCACATTCAACTTTTATTTTTAATAATCGGGCTGCACGTGTTTAATTAAGAGAAAATAGTCAGGGAAAAAAATACTTAAGTTATCAATTTTTATTATATCAATCTTAAAAAACAGAAATATTTAAAGTTTGAGATGAGATAAAGTACGACATTCTCGTAATGACGTCTGATATTATATTCTTTTATAACAGCAACACTTTTATGACAAATAAGACAAAGGGGCTTACCTCCATTTTCAATAAAGAAGTGCTTGCTGTTCCATTCATCATTAAATCTGCAATTTTATGTTTTCTTAAACCCATTTTTGAAATTATTTTTAACAAATATCTTCTGAAAATAATAGTTGATGTTATTGAATTATATTAAAAGACGGACCAGGGAACGTGACTTCAAAAGTGTGTTGCTCTAAAGAAAAGTATCCCTTATGTTCTTTATACAAGTCAAAATCTCAGTTTTCGTCTGAAGTTGCCTTTGTTATCCCCACTAATGATGACTCACACGAACTTGCACAGGGATATCGCGAAATATAGGTATAAAATTATTTTTAATTTATATTATAAAATGTATTATTTAAATAATTCAGCATACGGACCATGTGCCATGTAAGTATGGTCAACCTTTTATGGGCTGCCAAAAATGCACATTTGGGGCCGCATGCAGCCCGCCGGTTGCCAACCCCTGCTTTATACATTGCCACAACCACTTTGTCAGTGTGCTCCTTATTATAGCAACAGTGCTGTGTAGCCTCTGGATGTACACATTGTGTCATCTAAACTTCAGAACACCATTAGTTATCGCTTCACACCAGATTTCGAATCTTGTCCAGTTAATGAAACAAAGTTCCATCAATATAGTTGATGATCTTATCTCTGTACAACACCTAGAGATCAAGATAGGCTGTAATACTGCTGAACGTGTTTATGGTTTATATATTACAACATCTTGATTCCCATGAGTACTGTTCTAGTTTAGCTCTAATTCACTGCTGTCTTCACCTATTGCATGATGCATGTGACTATGATAGGTGCAGTGCTTAGGTGAAGACAGCAGTGAATTAGAGCAAAACTAGAATAATACTCATGCACATCATATAACTGCAATCTACATGACACAAACATATACATAATCCATTGGCATTGATGTATGACAATATTGCCACTCTCCACTTTTCCCCTTAACCCCCATTTTTCAGATGGTAGTGTGGCTGCTTAAATAATTTGCTAATTTTAGAACAGGTCTATGTATCATGAGATATGACAAGCCAAGTTTGATGTCTGGTTGTGGAAATGCATTGCTTACTATTCAACTTAACTTTTTGGTTATATATTAGTAGTGTATATGTCTAAAAAGAAATATATGTATAATTATTCAGAGATTACTGAAACTAAGTTTCATGTAATGCATAAAACTGATGTAAATCTATATCACAAAAAAACTAAGTTTAGTGGAAATGGAGTAATTCCAGTGTAACTTTAAGTAGAAATATGTAGTTTTTGAGTGTGAAACACTTGTCATATAGAAAAATATTTAGTTTTTTGTTGCTTACTTAATAAAATGTGACATCATCATAAATTTACGAAGGAACTAAAATGGCTTTTTTTTAAATTGCAAATACAGCAAATGGGACCACCAAACCTTCATGATCAGAGTAATCCATCATTACGCCATCCTGCAACATCTACACCTGGGACCAATCCTCAACAGACTCAGCCAGTGAATTCATCTTCCCAAAACCAGGGAATAATGCAGCATGGACCACATACACCTCATACTCCTCACACTCCTCATACACCAGGAGGAGGCCCTCCAAGTGTTCCTCCTCCACCTTCTGTATCTTCCCAGCAATCTAATCATGTCAGTACAGTCCCAGACAGCAGCACAAATACCAGTAATGGAACAGTCCAGTCAAGTAATCACCAACAAAGCAATAGGGATACTAATACTCTCTCACATGCTCCTGATCTCAGTGATTTAAACTTTGACCCAGCAGCTGTTATAGATGGTGAAGGACAGGGACAGGAAGGACTTAATGTAAGTTTGCTGTTATTAAATATTCCATATTTTCTATATGGAATATTTGTATATTTCGTTTCTTTCTTACTTAAAATAGTATGTGATCTTATTTGACATTCGATAAAATTATGCTGGTAATGAAGTTATCACACACATGCACACTATTTTCATATGAAGTTAAAATTGAACATGATCAAATATGAAGTTAATTAAAAATCTATATATTTTGTGTTTTTAGTTCGGATTAGAATCATTAGAATAATCTTTTCTAAGGAAAAATCATTTTCATTTGAAATTTGATTTATATTATATATATATATTAAGTATCTTAAGATTAAATATCTTGAGTATTAAGATAACAGATAACACATGTAAAGTTATACTTGCTATTTGTTATCATCTTAGCATTTATTCAGTATAACAGTTTAAATGAATAAAAAAAAAAGCAATGCTTCTGTTTGAATAAGTGCATAGTTTAGACTACTAATTTCATAAAGAGAAAATATTTAACATTGCCTCCATAGTGCAGCCAGAATGAAATATGTCCTATAGTTGGAAGGCCCCAAGTTTGAATCTCATCTGGAATATATATATATATATATATATATATATATATAGAACATTTATGAAGGTTTTTCACTGAAGCTGATTTCAATGATCTCATATGGATACAGGAGGGTTCCCCCCTTATGCAAATTTATGATTGGAGGCAGGGATGAAGTTTCCAAAGTGTGTATAGTTGCGCATGGTGTAGCTTTATCATGAGATAGGAAGTGGCTACTGGGATGTTTGACATTGTTTTCCAGTTAAAATCCAATTAAAATTTGGTGTTAAAGGTTGTGGTGCCTATTTTTTAAAAGTTACTCATGTGCTCATCTGATAAAAACTTTTTCAATTTGACTGCATTTCATTTTTAAGAAACCTTTTCATAAATAAATTCTATCCAAATTTACTCATACTACAAGACAATTTTTTTATTTATTTTTAATTCTTTCATCAAAATTATTATTATTACATGACTCCAAGGAGTCCAAAGACTCATTAAGGAAGGGCACCTACTCTACAACTCTCCATATCCACCCAACTCACTAACTACAGCAAACTGCACCATCTATACCAATGCCATCTACTGCCCATCACTAGTATTTTTACAGACAATCACAAACATCCATGCCTGTGGTGGGATTCAAACCTGTAGCCTTTTGGCTGGAGAGCGGATATGCTAACCACTCGGCCAACGAGGCCAGGTAAAATAAAATAATTAATTTAAATGACTGATGTTCAATTTGATATGAAAGTTCATTCCATTCAGAGAGTTGTCATGTTCTTTAATAATCTATATTAACTGATTATTTTTTTTTTTAATCATTTTTGCAAGGTACAATGAAAAGTTGTAGACAAGATTCGGACTATTCTTTTTTTTTTTTTTTTTTAAATGTATGTGTGTGAGACTTTCATCCATTAAAGGTTGTAAACCTATAGTATTTTAGTACTGTGGGCAGGCAAAGAATTTTTTTTATTCATTAATTTTTGTTTTTTTTGTATATTTTTTATTCATTTTTATGTATATGGTTTACATTATCAACTTACTGCAGATATCATGTATAGATGGTGCTAGGATGAGTTGGTCAGTAAACTAATGTGTTATTAGTGAAGGGAGAAAGCGAAATGTATTATCATCACTTTTTTTCCCCCATTGTTAAGCTTTTGTTACAAAAACACTTGGATGTGAACATAAAAGTACTATTGGACAGTAATGTAGTACCACAACTGTGAGAGTGAATCAACATATAACCTTTCAGTTAGAGAGAGAGAGACACCTGGGTTGAAGTCTAGGAAGTGAGGAACTTGACTAGGTCTTTTTATCTGAAGATACTCACCTTCAGATGAATACACAAAAAACAGACAAACCAGTAGAATGCAATTGACATCTTGCAGTCAGCTCTCACTATAGCAGACTTGTAGGGACCACAGAAATAGTTTGTTATTATAGAGAGTTTGCTTGAGTGAATTTTCTTTAGAACAGTCTACTCTCATGTAGCAAACCATTATAACTACAAAAAATCCTAACCTGTGCTAAAGGAAATTTACTATAGCAAAATTCTTGTTGTCCTAGAAGAGTCTGCTATTTTACCTATTTTGTAATGATGGTTGGTACAGTGAAAGTCAATCATATATTGGCTTCGTAGCCTTAGTTTGACCTGTACTGGACAGTGGGGCAAATTATATCAAGTTCAGCTACTGAAGTCAGTTATTTGCAATGTTTTGTGAAGATACTGTATACTCATATGCCAGATTTATTCTTCACACAAGTCAGACGGTTATCAAGAAAGAGAGAGAGAAAAGTGCAAGATTAGATGTTTTACACTTTTCATTTGAAGAGAAGTGAGCTTTTTTTTTTTTAATTAGTGGGAAAAAAAAAAGATAAACAGTTTAGTAAGTTTTTGACCCATAAGGAGCAAGATAAATTGTCACATGTCAAGAAGGAACTAAATTTTTTTAAACGTCTTTGCAAATCAACATCTAAAAAGCTTGCAAAATAGCCTTTGAAGTACTTTCGTGAGCCAGGGAGCAGATTTGAATGGATAAGAAATCCTTTCATTATCAGATTTGGAGCAAGATAAACTCTGAGTTTGTTCAGATGGATTCCTATCAGACAAATACCTTTTGTTGTTCTTAACCTAGTACAAGTTTGGATTCTCTGTGCTGTTAATTAATATTAAAATGAAAAAGCAAAACTGCCTTATTGATGCAGTGCCACATCTTCATATTAAAGATGTGGCTCTGCATAAATAAAGCAGTTTATTTGCAGCTATTGAACCTGATATTCCCTGCCCTAGTGTCTAGTCACCAGCATTTCCACTCCTCATATTAAATAATTTGTTTTGTATTCAGATTAACTTTTTTGTTTAAAATGATTTAAACCCCCCCCCCCCAATAAACTATATTAATAACTTCATAATAGTTTTTCTATAGTTCTGATTTTTTTTTTTCAGTCACATCTCACTCTTTCTTTAAGACTTATAAAACTAAACACATAAAGAAAGGATTAATTTATAAAAAGTAATGATTTAGTTTTCTTGTCAAAAACAAGTTTAAACAACATGCTACACTGAAAGATAAATTCGTTTCATTGCTGGTATTGCCAAGAATATGAAATGGAAAAGTAAAAGTGAGGTGATTAAATAGTGGAATTTTAAACGGAAAAATGGAAACAAAAATGTTGTTTTAATCGTTTACAATTTTTTTTTTTCTTATGTCCAACCAACACATGAAAGACTGCAAAACCTAAAGCATGGAAAAAAAGAAAAAAACCTTACTACATCAAAGCTAGAGTCCTGTTATTATCTGTTTGGTTACAAATCATTAAGAGATGTACTGATTTTAAGTAATGCTTTGTAACAAACAGATAATAGTAACAGGACTCTAGCTTTGATGTAGTAAGTTTTTTTTTTTTTTTTTTTCATCAGAGGTCAGGCTAGTAGTGTTAACACTACTAGCCTGACCTGTGACTTTAGCATACTATGTAGATTGTACATGTCTGCATGTGTGTGTGTGCATGCACACAGTCTTTGTACATATGTGCATACTCCAGATCAGGGGTTCCCAACTTTTTTGAATTCTTTGAATTCTGCACATTCTAAAATACTGGTAGGGTGACGGGCACCATCTATTTTTTCAAGCAAATTTTTTGGAATTCTTTTGTTAAATAAATAGATACAAAGTTTACATTATAATCAAATGTTTTATTACTTAAAAGTTTACATTATATAAAAATTTAAATATATAAGCTAGTGTGATCTTTGGCATTTCATTTCATTGGCCAGTGCTTCATAATTAGGAGAATATGATGATATTCCAGTTCTTAAACTAGAATGAACTTCAAATGCGCGTCTACTTTACATTATATGCGTTTAATACTCGTCATGTGTCATTAATGCATGCATCATATAGCATGCCATGAATTGTTGCGTGATTATTTCAAACTATACGCCACACAGTTGAACATCGGCGGGCACACATGAATTGGTCGACAGGCGCCATGGTGCCCGTGGGCATAAGGTTGGGAACCCCTGCTTCAGGTGATGACCTTGATACGAAGGTCAAAACATCAGGTGATTAACTCGTCGTCTATCTGTGAAAATCAATCACCTTGTTGAAAATAAGCAGGTTTTAGAAGTCAGACAAAATAAGAATTCCTCTAACTGCCTTATATTACACTGAAATTTTGCTGTAACACAGTAGTTGTTTCCATAATTTTTTTAATAATGAATACTGATCACCATGTAACTATGAAGGAAAGGATTCATGATCATGTGAGTTTATCTTAACTTTTTCATGGTTTGTGTCCAAAAGGTAGATGGTTGTGATGACTTCAATCCACAGTGGATCAAGAACAGAAAAATCCATATTGCTGGTCGCTAATTAGCTGGTGGTTCACCAGATGGTGGATAAATTGGTTGTGCTATAGGGTAGATGCTAATCAAGTAGGAAAGAATTGAAACGGTGAAATAGGATAGGTGTTAATTCTGTGGCACCAGTTTTTGGCACGGTACAAAGGATACCATCAGGACCAGATGAGTTGTTTGTGTCCAAGTTATTCAGAACTCTTTCTGTTGAAAGATTAGAGGGAGGAAGCATGGAATGGCTATTCTTGGTAATGTGGAAACTGCATTATAAGAGTTATGAATTTAACTCTTATTAAAATTTTGGTCAGTGTTAAATTTATAAGGTACCCATAAAAGTGCCTTATAAACTCAGAATGAAAGCATATTAAATATCCTGTGCAGAGTTAGCATTTTTTAACATTTCATTTAAAAAGTCTCATTTAATTAAAATTATTATTAACAGATATTAGATATTTAAGGGTTTATGACAGCGATTATATGTATACTTTTCTTTTTATTAAATGGTAGGTATTATAAGTATATATCAGTACTAATTTTTATGTTTTGATATTTTTCAGTTGTTGCCAGAAAGTGTAGTAGATCCTATGGAACTTCTGTCTTACCTTGACCCTCCAGATCTGGGAAGTACAGGAACAGGAAATGGAGGTAGCAGTAGTGGCACTACCTCTGGAACCTCAACTATAACAACAGCCACAAGTAACAGTGCCACTACCTCGACGTCTAATAGTACCAGTGATGACCTTCTTGCGCTCTTTGAATCTTAAGAGACTGTACTTGAATATAATGTTAAATGGTTGAACACTTTATAAAAACCAAAGGCCAGAATTTTAATAAACTGCCACATGGCCAGTCTGTACATTGCACTACCAGAAAAGGTTATCAACAAAGCTAATGGTGCAGTGAAATCTCCACATGTGTTCAATGTCACTCACCTAACAACAAAGCAGGATTGTTCTGGGAGTGATTTTACATGTCTGTACATGCAAAGTAACCACATCCACTTGTAGTGCATCTTGCAAGTCTCAACTCCATCCATGGCAATTTTATTTCCAATGACATGGAATATAAAGGATGGTGTGGGTGTGCATCTGAACTTTTTTGTGGATGATGGTGTGTCAAGTTCCAACTTCGAATACCTCATCAGTAATCAGGATTGTCAGTGGCATGTATACCTCATTATGAACTTCATCTGTTATGACAAATAACCATTTTGTGACAAACTTTATCACAATTCAATCAGCCCATTTGTTTCCCCTGGAAATTCACCCAATCCATGCATCATTGTATGCAAAATATTCAGCAATGATGTCTGTACAGAAAATCTAAATGTAGACTTCATTCTTTGGTCATGTGGATAAAGCAATGTGTACATGCATACTGCCCCATTTGTCTTACTGTTTGCTCTCACTGTCCATATTTATTATATGTAAAGGCAGACTGCAAAATCAAAAAGAAAAAAAAAAGAAAAAGAAAAAAATGTCAGCTGGGTTCTGATTATGGCTAGAAAAAAATCCCATGTTCCTTTTTCTTTTCCCTCTTCTCAAGCAGTTGATATGTATACATTTCTTTAAATTCAAGATGCACAGTTGTCTTGTTATTCAAGTGTTAGAAATGTAAGGTTATTCTTTATTGTAGTTCTCTCCTCTTTTTTTTTATTATTTTATTATTATTATTTTTTTTTTTACAGCCAAAGATTTTGAAGTGATGTTCCTGGTTTGTTTAAAAGTTGTCCACTTATTCACTTAAGAATTAACCCCAGATACTAAAAAAGTTCTGTCATTTCCTCCTTCAGAAACAAGCTGTGGAACATGCCATTTAAATTACAAAATTTATTTGAAATAGGTTTTGAAATTATTTTTTTAATTTTTAAATGTCTTATAGAAGTTTTAAACTTTTATGAATAATAATTTGAAAGTTATATGGTAATTTAATTTAAAATTACTTTGAGGTTGCATTTCAAATATCTTGTAGTAGTTTTAAATTTTTACACCAACATTTTAAAATGCCACAAATAGAACCTGTCCTTGCTCCTGGTATATACAGCACTTTGTTATAAATACTTTTGAAAATAACTTTTTAAAATTTAATACATTATATGTACAGATATATTATTTTATACAACTTGTAATCCAGATGAAAAATGGTCTTTAAATTGAAAGTTTTGCTGGTCCAGTTCTAAACAAATATTACACTACTCTGAAATTGGGGTAAAGAAAATGAATAGGCACAGTGAAATAAGTGGCAAATTCTGTACTCCTCTCAACAGTAACTGCCATTATCTCATATTGCATTAAAATAGCTAGTTGGTGAACTTGGGCACTTGTTAGATTATGATATGGCCATGCATTAGTGCATTGAAGAACCTTCTGTGACCCTGTCTAGATATTAGCATTTTATTGCATTACCAATATAAATAATGTGAATTATTTCTATGCATCATTTACATTAAATAAATAGAACCAGCATCGACTATTTAATTTAAAACAGTGAATTAGAAATATATATATAGTAATATTTATTAATGTAGATGATGCATGGAAATGTTACCATATTCCTTCATATCTAAGCCACACTTTTTCTAGGGATTTTTTAGGGAAGGGTTGTAGTATGGAGAACTTTTATGGCTATTTACAAGTGTAAGTCCGATTTGGAGTTTAAAAAGGTAAAGTTTTTCGAGATAAAGGATTGTAAAAATTATACAGTTAGTGCTGTTTAAATGAGAAGGAATATGGTGGGTATATAGGAAAAGCAAAGAATGCTTGCCATTATATTAAAAACAAACAAACAAGGAGTTGTATTGTATAAAATGTGTCATATATTCCTCTCAGGAGTATCTTGTAATAAATATCAGATGAATAATTGCTGCTAAAAGGTTCTATGGAACAACATGAAAGGACTTTATCTATTTATATACAAATTGTGACATCTAAGTGGAAGTATTTTTAGATCTGTTAAAAGTGGTGTGTTGCCAAACACTGTTTGATATGCAAGAAAGCAAAACTTTTGCTAAATACTCTAAATTCAGTGGTCATACTAATAATTCGCAAGCACTCCAGTCTTTTCTCTGAGTTGTGCATTTGGTCAGAAAAAAAGAAATTTTAAATTAATTTTTATTTATTCATTTTAATTTTAGTCTACCATACAAACAACTGTATACAGAATCTCTGTTATATGTAATCACTTAAAATACCTAATCTTTCTAGAGAAAGATTTTTAAAAATATAAAAAAAAAATAATTTATTGATTATATCTTTAATATTTCATAGTTGGGTATATACACTTATAAGAATAGCTTTTGTTTGTTATAAAACATTTTTTTTAAAAATCAATCTATTGATTGTTTCATTTTTTTAAGGTGAAAGGCTATAACAGTGTAGTTAAGTATTAAGATTAGTACTATGAATGGGCTGAGGAATTCTGATCTAGACAACCAAACATGGAACATTTTCAAATTTCAGACTTCCAATAAGTAGGGTAGGGTCAGTGAAATTCATAATACCACCTTAAAGACATTCACTAAACATCTGTGTCCATTTTGGGATTCACACCCACAGCAGAGAGTTATATCCACTCAACCAGTAAATGCCTGGTATTAACAAGTATGGCTTATAACAAATGTTTCTGCATGCACAATTAATATAGTAATGCTAAATTTATAATATAAGATGCTAAATATAGGCTTATAACAAAAAGTCCTATTACAAGTGTTTCTATATGCACAGTCAATAAGGGAAGATTTTTAGTTAAAAAGAGCACTGTAAAACTATTTTGTTATAACAAATACTTTATAATTTTTCACCATCACATAAATAGTATTTATGTGATGGTGAAAAATCATTATATGGTTTTAGGTAAGACTGAACAACAACAACATTGGAGAAGAGAAATGTTCACATTTCCAATGGTAATTAGCCATGTGAAAAGGGGAGCACAGCAGCAGTTTGTTTGTAGAGAATCCCAGTGCTATACTCCTGTAATGGATAATCCAGCATTACTAATAAATGCAAAATTGGCATGTATTACAATTTAACCTGTTCAAGATTTTTTTTTTTTTAATCTCCTGAAGAACAAAGAAGATTAAAGTTGCTGTTATTCTCAGGGATAATATGTGGGTGAAGCAAAAAATAATGCTGTCCCAGAACGAGAGTTAAAATTTCAAAGTTAAAATTGTACTTTTCCAGTGGTTCACTCAGAAATATGGGTTTTGAATTCTCATAGATGGGTCAATGATAAAGGTTTTCGAAAACACCAAAATTAACACTTCAGTTAATCATTGAGGATTTCAAATGCATTTGATGGATGATTCAGTAAATTTAAGGCAACAAAGAATAGCATAAGATTTTTGGAGAATCTAAAGTATAAGCAAAAAAAACAAGCTTGACTCATGGTCAGTTCTTGCAGCAGTACTACAAAGATATATCTTTAAAACTTAAAAGTCAGCATTGTACAAGTATTATTATTATTAGTAGCAACAGACCTTCTTGGAGTCAAACTTTATGGAAAATCTTAAACCAGTAACACAATACACTCTCGCACCCCTATCCACTTAAAAAGTTGCTCTTTCACCACACCCTCACGCACCTTCCAGGGATGAACTTTCCACTTAAATGGTGCTGATGTCTTTCTTTCTTTTCTTACATTATTTAATTAAATCATTGTGGTGTGAAAGAAAATTTCTGTCTTTACTTTTTTAAGATTTGTTGACAATTTTTACCTTGTTTACTTGGTTATCATGAGCATTTATTATAACACCATTTACTTTACTATTGTGAACTCTAATTAGATTTTGTCTTCACCCAAAAGACAGCACAAAGGAATTGTGGGACATCAAGGTTATATTTAATAGAGAAGCAGGTGTTTTTCTGATAATAGAAATGGCTTAGAATGTATGTCCCTTAATTATTAAAGATAACCTAAATGTTCCCTGCTACTCTTATTTTTTTGTGCTATCCTTCTTTTATTCATTTAACCAAAATTCAATCCATTTGCCAAACTTATTAGCATGTTTTTCTCTCACGTTAAGTTTTAAATATAATTTTGGAAAGGAATATTAGGCCTGAATTAACAGGACCAAACACTACAAATGTAAGCGTTCTATACTAACAATAGTTATATAATCTGTACACATACACATCACTTGTATTTAGTACAAAAAAGAATCTAATTTGTGCATGTGTGCGCATGTACACTTTTATGCTTGGAGAAAACTGAAATTATGATACTAGTGCCGAGTCAGAACTCATTGATTGGTTAAATTCGAGCCTTTTGCCAAATGTATAGGAAGAAGTTATTTCATTTAGTTCCTGATATTTAAGGAGGACCACACATTTGCAATGTGAAATTAATATTACTGCAATATATGCAGTTTTATCTGTGATAATTTTTTGGGGAAAAAAAAAAAAAAAAAATTACAGACTTTGAAAGCTTGAAGTTTAAGAGCTTAACTAGCTGTCATAAATTATTTATGTTTAAATTTAATATATTTGTATTAAATTTAAACAGCACTGACAATTTTAAATCAACATCAGAAGTTCTTGCCTTGACATAGAAGAATTTTCATATATATATATATATATATATATATCAGTGGCATATGCAATAGGGATGGGATAGCCATGTAATCAGGATACTTTCCTTAACGAGGTGTATCTCACTGCTGAAAGATCACTGAAATGAGATGTAATGGGCTGCTTTAAACTTTTGGCAGACTTGTACTAAATTTCTAAACGCATTGTACTCAATTTTTCTGCTGGTTATAGCATATTATCATAATTTCTAATATATATTTTCAGAGGGTGTACTAGTACCAATCATGACCTATCCTGTTTAGTAAAATCAGCATATACAACTAATGCTGTGCATGCATTCAAATCAAATACGTAATCCATGCTACAGTCTTGTTTGATCTGTTGCATCAAAGTGGATTATAGTTTTTATTTGTGAATTAGTTTGTGTATATTTGGTTTAAGAATGAATTGGGTATTTTGAGTTCAGTTAAGCTGGCTTTGTAAAATGTATTATATTGATGTAAATAATCCATAATATAACAATCCTTTGTTTTCATGGCATTTCATTATTATTTAAAGTGGTTGGTAGAAAGACCTAGTATTGGATCAGTTTAGCATTTTCAGTGGTGCTCAGCAGTTTTTGACATTTTAAGGAAAAATGAAATTATACACCACCTTGACTTTTTAAATTTGTTTAGATTTCAATACATTGCAAGGGTTTCTGTATTTTGGCACTTTAACAAAAATGCTTACCTCACCTGCTTAACTAAGAATTTTTGCTTTTTTCATTTTTTATTATGCTCTTTTTTTGTATGTAACATAATTTCTTTTGCACAATAAATTGTGCAGTGTAGCCTCAGCTGGCTCTTTACTTTCATCAACAATATCTACTGAATTAATCATATGGGAAATTTTAGTTGCACTGTTTACATATTTGTATAGTATGCTATTAATTGTGGCAAAAAAAGTTCGGTTTGGATAGGTATTTATTTTAAAAATAATATAATATTTGAAAGATAAATAAATTTAAACAATATTAAAATTTTTATCATATGTGATTAAAAATAATCAGAAATATTAAAAAAAAGTCATCTCTCACTATACAAACTATCAAAAAGTCCTGACCAAAAGTCTTAGTCTCAAAACAGCAATAATGCTATTTTAAAGGAAATTCACTAGCAAATTTTCCACTAGAACAACCTATTCTTTTGATTCCTAAGAATTCACACTAATGACAGTTTGCTGACCAAATCATCTTGACACAGATGATGGCATTTGTTATTACTCTGATACTAGTATTGTTAGTGCAAGATATATATGAAAAAACAATAGGCAAATAAACTTATATATCTTATCCAACTTCAGAAGAACAAAAATAACATTATCGGTATAAAAATTCCATTTTCTTAGATTTTTGGTATACATTTTAGCATGTTTTGTTGTTAATAGATATTTAAACAAATGCACTCAACTTTTTTTTAAATTTTTATCAAGGAGGTGTTGCCTTATATAACTTTATATAACAGAGATTCTTATTCAGTTATAAAAGTAGTGCGAATATTAAGAAAATCTTGTATATGGACAGTTTGAAGTTAAACTTCTAATTCCCACAATCTTTCCAGACTAAAAATGTGAATGTAATTTATGAAAATTGTTTGCATATTATAATACTTGTGAGTATATAATTTTATAATATAAGTTTTTCAATCATTAACACATCTCTTAAAATGGAGTGGTTAAATGTAGAGCTAAAAACTGAAGCCAGTATTTAATTGCAATTATTTATGTTGTTCCTTTTGTGTTGTGATTAGTAATATTCCTATTAAATATACTCACATGTATTCTATTCTATGTTTTGTAATTTTTATCTGGAAAGATAAAATCATGATTATTTATCGCAAAGAACATTTTTAAACCATGAACAAATTCTTTGTAAAATAAGACTTCATTTATCCTTATATCAGCATTGGGAATTCAATGCTGAAAGTTATTACCTTCATACACTGTGTTCTGTGCAACTGGCTTCATGTTTCAGTGTCTTCCTCTGCCCCTATTCCTCTTTCTGAATTCTTGTACATAATGTAGCTATTTTGTATAGTGGCCTTCTGCTCCTAATATCTGTGTGATTTTGTCATGACACTGCCGCAGTTCACAAAGATGAACAAACATTTTAAATGCTTTATCAGTATTTCTGGCAATTTTTTTGTTAGATTTTGAATACTGTAGTCCAAGATAAGTAAATAAAAATGTAAACAAATACCTGCCCACTAATCTTGAAATAAGTTATTTCTTTTACAGACATGCCTACACATTGGCACAGCAATTTTTTGGGTTTTAGTGACTGGAAAATGATGCCACTATAAGATTTTTTTTTTTTTTTTGGTAATATTCATTTGGGAAAAAAGAAATTAACAAATGCAAGCTTTTTTTTTTTGTAAGCTGAATGGACATTTTCATTATCATTCGATGGTCTCACAATATTTATAAGATTTTTTCCTTTAAAAATATGGATATTAAAAATGTAATCATGAGTATTTTATTTTCTCAGCCATTATTACTACTAAACACGTTTTGCAAAATATAGAATTAAACTGGTATAACAACTAGGATAAATTCTTTTAATAAAATTATATTTAAAGCCTATCCACGCGTATATTTAAAGCAGTTTCTTGAAAGTATGGTTAGAAATACTTCAACCACATATAAGGTGAGGAAAGGGTGAGAGGATCTTTGGAAGTTGAGAATGAGTGAGAGCTAGATTTTCATAGAGATGCAATTGGCATGGCTTATCTTTAGAAATGGTGAGGCAAGTAGTGTGAATGAATTCAAGAAAAGGTGACAGCTGGTGTGGTTGATGTAGTTGATGTTAACTTCCCTCAGTGAGTCTTCCTGACTCCCTGGAGGTCTAATAATATAATAAAGGTATATATTACATAATACTGAAGTAGAAATTGTGTATAATAATTGTTTAATTATCATAATTTGCTGGAATGTATATAATGGAATAATAGAATATTATCATAGCTCAGTGCAGTTAGTGTTTATTAGTAGTTTTCCCATCAGTTTTATTTGAAATTATTCTACTATTCATTAGATTAAAGAATAATAGAATAGTATTCTACTATTCATTAGATCAAAGAATAATAGAATAGTATTCTACTATTCATTAGATTAAAGACAAACCAAATTAGGGATCTGTCTTCTAAGTCACTTCTTATGGCATAAATTCATTGTGTATTGTTTTTCTTCAGGGCATTTGCCTATCATTTTTG
The DNA here is from genome assembly GCF_054136105.1 of Typopeltis vanoorti. Taxonomy (NCBI): domain Eukaryota; kingdom Metazoa; phylum Arthropoda; class Arachnida; order Uropygi; family Thelyphonidae; genus Typopeltis; species Typopeltis vanoorti. Next base: position 58,777,862 of record NC_143562.1, read on the forward strand.
CTTCATATTTCCTTCTTTTCTTGATTATCTTTCAGGGAGAGAGGAAAGAATTGGTTATAACATTCAAAATATGAACACAAAAAATGAATTTTTTTTAAAATATGAACAATTTATAAGGGTTACTTCCCAAAACGTGGAGATAGGCGTGCAGTCTGTTCAATTAAGATTAAGGCAGTGATGCAAAGTTTTGCACGTTTCAAGAATAGACAATAAAATTTAAATCTACTATAGTGCAAAATCTTTGATTCCAGTAACTCTATGCCCAGTGTCAATGACACTAAAAGCAAGGCCTGATCCCTGTTATTCTAGAAATATTATATAATCTTGGCGTGCTTGGATTCTGATCTTAGCACAATAGCCAGTCTGTCCAAAGTAGCAAAGCTGACAGGAACATGGTACTTGATAAATACCAGGCAAGGATAGTGGTAGTAATTTATTCTTAGTAGCTGGTAGGAAAGAAGATAATGTTTGTGCTGGTTTGAAAGTAGCATACAGATTATACTTGCAGAGAATCTTTGCTATTTGTTCCAAGTCTCTTTATGGTAGGGTATGGAAATTCTCCTAACATTGGACTGTAGTCTAGCTGAAGGATGATAATTATCAATTTTCTGGATGGTGGTTTCTTTATATCCATTAGATAAAAATGTTATTCTTATTTTATTTAATTCTTCTAATAGAAGATAATCTGGAGAACAAATTGTGCATACTCTATGTACATATTGATAATACTTGTCTTTTGTGAAGGATGTTGGTGATGTGAAGCTGGGTGGTGGATATACCTGCCAGTGAAGAAAAGCTTCCTGTAAATGAAAAATTCAATATTGCCTGCAGAGTTATGATTATTAAGGTATTCAGAAAAGGAAGACTTTGCATATGATTATTTCTGTGGTTTAGCAGTTGAGTTAATTTTCAGTATTGAGACCACATGCTTCTAAACATATAACAAGTTTATTAAAATAAACAATATAACCTAACAAGTTTCGTAAGTCATTGGACTTACATCATCAGGGGTACCAAAACTTGTATGAAAAAAAAAGACTAGAAAAAATAAATTACACATAGCAGATGTTATCACAATCACAAATAATACATACAAAGTGACCAGGAAAAACAAAAACAGAAAAAAAACGTATTAATTGCTATGTACATGTTGGAACAATGCTAGTGGTTGCTGTCACGTTCTGTGGCATGATGCATGTCATATCCCAGGTATGTGGCTGTTAGATTTTTGATAAAAGCAAACCAAACTTGACGTAGGATTAAGCCAAGGTTTTTATTACGTTGTGTGGAGATATGAAGCATTTCTGAGGTTTTCTAAACTTTCTTGTAAAACAATCATGATCAATATATGGCATTTCTTTCTTGCTAACCCACTCTGTGTCCTGTGTTTGTTGTATGGAATGTTAATCCTGATTTATGCAGTCTTTTTTTTCAATGTCTTTTTATGTTTGCAGGCATGCAAATCTCTGTGGACCTTCCTGTCTGGCCCATGCAGCAAATGCCACAACAGCAGTGAATTTTGTAAACTCCTGGTTTTTTCATGGGAGTATGTAAGAACCTCGAGATCTTATATACATGCAAAAAAAGTCACTTTAATGTTGTAATAAATATATATTTTGTTTATTTTAATAAACCTGTTATATATGTTCAGATTAGATACTTGTGATCTCAGCACTGAAAATTATTATTAACATATGACCTCCATGGAGTCAGAGACTCATTGTGGGACTGGAGGAAGACTGTTATTAGATTCATGTTCATTATCGAAATTGATGCGACGGTTTAAGGAGTTTTTTCTGTCCAAAAATTGAAATAATTCTGCTTTAGCGTGGAACCTGGCTGCAAAGATGTCATCAACAAAGCATAACCATATACGAGGTTGAGGGAAAACAGTGTTAAAAAGTTTATTTTCCAAAATACTCCATGAAGTAATCAGCCATAGCATGTGAGATAGGACTGCATATAGCTATCCTTTCTACTTGCTTATACAATTTATTCTGCCATGTGAAGTATCCTGCACTGATGGTAAAATTAAACAATTTATCAACATTTTTCAGGGAAATCATCTTGTAAAACTGCAGTTTCTTGCAGCAGTATGTTTGTAAATAGAGATACCACATCCAAGGAAACCAAAATTTAAAGTCCAGCAAACAAAGATCTTTAATTTTCTCCTTGAAGTTTGATGGTAATTTGGTTCAAAGAAGATGATTAAAAAAGGTATTTAGCTAAATAAGAAGCACCAGAGCTTATGCAATCAACTATTGGATGTAGTGGATAACTAGATTTGTGCACCTTGGAAGGGCCATAGATATACTTGGGTGGGGAAGGGAGGGGGGGCCACAATGAATTTGCAATTTTTCAACAGTGTTAGCATCTAAAGAATACGTTTGGTCCAATAATTTATTTAATTTGTTTATCTAGCTTTGAGTAGGATCTCTGCTGATTATGTTATGTTACAGGACAGAATTGTCATGATCTGTCCTGTAACAAAACATTAAGTTTGTTTTTATACTGTAGTATCCATCAAAACAGTGACATTCCCTGTGGCTTTTGTGATGACAACATTAATGTTTTGGCATAGGGAATGAAGTCTACTTCTGACAAGGAAATTTATGAAGCCAGGAATTTGGGTGTGTTAGTGGATAGGGAATTAAAGTTTAGTGAGCATATTGCAAAAGTGGCTAAAGCAGCTCATCGGATTACTTGGTTACCGAAGAATACCTAACAAGCAGATTATTGTTGCTCTTTATTGAGCCTTGATAAGACCCCATCTTGACTACTGCTTGCAAATCTGGGTGCCCAAGTTTCTTGGTGATAAGGAGGTGGAGAAGATCCAGAGGTGAGTGACCAAGATGGTAGCAGGTCTATGGAATGAAACTTACAAGAAAAGGTTGAAGATCTGTGGGTTACAGAAACTGGTTGATAGGTGGAAAAGGGGTGTATAATTGAGACATACAAATTACTCAAGAGTTTTTACAAGTTTAATTCAGAGGAAATTTTTCATCTGAATTAAACTGAATTAAACACCAGACCTAGGGGAACTAGGGAACTAGGGGAGAACTAGGGGACATCCATGGAAACTAAGTAAGAGTGTAGTTAGCAAGGTTGTTAGAACTAGGTTTTTTGCTTGGAGAGTAGTGAATGAGTGGAATAAGCTGCCAGTGTCTGTTGTGGGTGCCATGACTGCAAATGAGTTCAAAGCAGAGTATGATAGATACTGCACAAATGTTGGATAGTGCTTGACATGATGTTTTGGGCCTTCCTCAATGAGTCTAAGGACTCCTTGGAGTCACCAATAATAATGCAAAAGGCCAATTAGTTAAATTTATAACTCATTTGTAATGGACAGAATTAAGTGATGGTTGAACAAAGCATTGACTTTTCTGTTCTAACGTTTCAAAATTATGAATCAGTCTTCACTTGCAATTTAAGCCTGTCTGGCTGAAGAAACAGAAATTCTACAAACTAATTCAGAATGCTCGCAACTAAGATCATTCTTCAGAAGGTTTACAAGCTCGCAGATTTCAGCATTATATGAAAGGAAAAGGCTTAGTATAATGAATATGATCTAATAATAAGGCCCTGCTAGTGTTTTGATAAATCCTATGTGCAGTGCATGATTTAACAGCTTCCTTGATATTAATAAAATTAGGAACTATATCAACATTGTGACAGTGTCTAATAAATACAAATTTCTTATGTATACTTGATTTTACCATATCTTCTGACAAACTTCCAGTAATCTTTACCATAAAGGTTACTAGACATTTTATAGAAATGTGTTTTATAGCAGACATAATAACACTGGGAAAAAAGTGGTTTAACATATGTAAAAGAAATTAGACTTTATTATATTAAAAGCTTCTATATATTTTGCTCACTGAAACATGAGTATCATTCAGGAAGATAGCAGAAGAATCGGTCACAACATTCAAAATAAATCTGTGGGAAGTGATAAAGGGATCATTTGAGAGAAGCAGACACTGCATACTCATGATCAGGAGGATAAACCAGGTGGGAGTTAAGTGGATGAATAGAGATATAAAACAAGAGCTGGGAAAAAAAAAATTGTGGAGGGAATATAAACAAAAAAGTGATCAACATACTCATGAGTAGTACAAAATGTAGGCAAGAAGGATAACTATTATGGTAAGAAAGGCCAAATCAGATTATAATAGAGATTTAGAAAAAAAGGCTAAAATAAATCCAAAAGTATTTCTTTGTTATATAGCAAGTAAGAGGAAGAATGATTATGAAAGGATGATATTAATCAATGCTGATGGTAGGAAAGTGAGAGAAGCAAAAGAAATAGTTGAGTTGCTGAGTAATCACTTTGCCAAGGTATATCATCCAGGTGGAGATTTACAGTTGCTAATGTAACAGAGACTGATGTCAGAATTGAAGTAGATGAACAGGAGGTGCTCAGCATACTGAAAAATATCTGTGCAAATGCAGCACTGAGATTGGATGGAATGTCTGTCAGTGTGCTACGCAAATGTGCAAGAGCACTGGCAGTGGCTCTGATTGTTAAATGTCTCAGTTCTGGCAAGGCTCAAAGGGAGTGGAAAGAGAGCAAGTTATTTCCATTACATAAAGGTAGCTTCAAGAGAGAAGTAACAAATTACAGACCAATTAATATCTCAGCAGTGGTGGTTAAAGTATTGGAAAAATTGGTTAAAGGTAAAATCCAGCAGTAGATGGACAGGAGTACGGGTTCTATGGTGGGCAGTATGGTTTTGTAAAAGATAGTCTCCCTTAGTAATTTACTCATATTTTATAATAGAGTGACAGAAGAATTACATAAGCGAAATGGCTACACCATAATACTTCTGGACTTTGCAAAGGCAATTGACAGAATACTGCATGGAAAACTATGGTAGCAGCTTCATGTCCATTCCCATTTGCTCCAGCAAAAGTTGGAGCAAATGGGAATGGATGTGAAGTTACTGACGTAGGACACCAGAGAGTAGTACGAGGGTGGTCTGAAAAGTTCTTGGCCTAACAATGAAAAAACGAATTTATAATTTCAAAATTATTTTTATTTTTCAACATAATCTCCCTTAAGACCAGTGATGCTCCAGTGCCATTATCCCATCCCCGTAGTGATTCTCTGCAAGATCTGCAAAATACCCCTCTACAGCTGCAATCATCTCTTGATTCGAAGAAAAACGTTGACCAGCGAGGAAGAGTTTTAGGAAGTGATAGAAATCAGAGGGAACCAAATCTGGGGAATCTGCACTATGAATTGCTGGAACATCCAACAATTCATAGTGCAGATCCCTTAATTTTCCCATTGCCAAAACACTTTTGTGGACAGGTGCATTGTTCTGATGAAAGATAATTTTTTTTCTTCTGCAAACTGAGTCTTTTCTCATGAATTTTTTCATCTAGTCTGATTAAAAGATTGGAATAATATTCCCCGGTTATTGTTTTATCCTTTTCAAGATAATCAATAAACAAAATGCCTTTAGCATCTCAAAACACAGATGCCACGACCTTTCCTGCTGATGGAACCAACTTTGTCTTCTTTGGCGCTGAACAAAGGCTGTTTCGACTGCTGTTTTGATTCTGGTGTGCAATGGTGAATCCAAGTCTCATCCATAGTAATAAATCAATGCACAAAATCAGTTTTATTCTTGTTAAAATGCTCCAAACACTATTCAGAGATTTTCATGCGAGAGTGTTTTTGATCTGCTGTGAGAAACGTGGCACCCATCTTGCGCAAAGCTTTTTCATTTGCAATTCTTCATGCAAAATATATCCTACACGTTCTTTTGAAATACCTATAGTCTCAGCAATTTCACGTACTTTGACTCACTAGTCATCCAATACCATATTGTGTACTTGATCAATGATTTCTGGTGTTATACTTTTTGGACGTCCTTCACGTGAATCATCTTCAATGCTGGTATGGCCACATTTAAACTCGGCAGTCCATTTCTTAATTGTCAAAAATGAAGGAGAAGAGTGCCCATAAACGTTTATGAACTTTAAATGAATTTCTTTTGATGTTCAACCTTCTTTTACAAAGAATTTTATAGCCACATGATACAGAACCTTGAAATGGATAAAATTGATACTCAGTTTTATCCATTTCAAGGGATACAGACAACACTTTTGCTTCAGACAGCTGTATAAAACCAACTACTTGATAGAATGACTTGCAATTTCACATGGATGCTTATAAACACACACACACACACACACACACACACACACACACACACACACACACACACACACACACACACACACACACACACACACACACACACACACAAAGTAAAGACAGGGAATTATCACTCTTTATAATATTATGATTAAGCTGCATCTTGACTACTATGCACAGACTTGATTACCTGCAATTTCTTAGGAATTAAGAGGTGATGGAAAGGATTCAGAGATGAGTAACCAAAGTGGTGACAGGTTTGAAATGTTCCCTATGAAGGTAGGTTGAAGGTGTCTGGGTTGCAAAGTTTAGTTGAGAAGTGGAAAAGAGAAAACACGATAGAAGCTTTTAGGTTTTTAAAGGGGTTCTGTAATAAGATTGACAAAATGGATATTTTTCAATGCATGTTGACTAGAGAGAGAGAGAATTAGGGGTCACTCCTGAAAGTTGTGCAAGAGTGTGATTAGTAAGGGTGTGCAGACTAGATTTTTTTGAAAGTGCTTAATAAATGGAATGGATTGGCAGAATTAGATGAGAGTGTCATGACAGTAAATGAGTTTATGGAGAGGTATCATAGGTATTGTGTACAAAGGTTGGTGTAGGTCTTCCACTATGAGTCTTCTGATTCCATGGAGATACTATATAATAATAAAATATGAGCACAAAAAAATTAGTAAAACAGCATGAATATACTTCCACATGTTTTGGTTTCAGATGGGTGAACAGGAACACTTAATGTTTCAGAGAATCAGGTATAGCTGTGCAATTCAAAATTAATTTAAAAACAAAAAGATTTAAATGGCTTACCTCAGGTGAATTTCTTTATATTATTATGTATATTAAATAATGTCAGTTATTCTTTTCTAATATCTTTTCATTTAAGCTCTAAGGATATACTTTCCATGTCCTTAGAACTCTCATATCAAAGTTTCCACTAGGGTCAATTTTTCTTTTTTCTGATTCAGATCTT